>NW_027507718.1:537015722-537131184 GCF_037356315.1 Lithobates pipiens
TATTAATATTTTTTTTATTTATGTATACAATTGTTTTGAGCTATATTTGATGCACTTTGTAGTATAATATTTAGTGGTGTAACAGTCGCTTGGTTTAGCGCCACGTGTTTCGATTATTTATAATCGGAACCAATACACAGAAGTCTCGATACTTGGTCCTCCACAAGGATAAGGCGGTGCTGCGTCCGCAGCCTTCGTTTCTTCCAAAGGTTGTTTTTCGGCTTTTCATCTAAAAGAGGACATTGTGCTTCCGTCCTTCTGTCCTCGGCTGTCACACCCCAAAGAGGTGGCTTTGCATTCCGTGGACGTGGTCCGGGCTCTGCGGGGTGTATCTGTCTGCTACGGCTCCTTTTTTTCGGAGGTCGGACTCGTCGTTTGTATCGGTGGCTGGTCCGAAGAAGGGCCTGGTGGTCTCGTCGGCCACCATTTTTCAGACAGATCGTGGTTCAGGCTTATGCCATATGGGGACGGGCACCTCCCTTTCCTGTCACGGCACATTCCACCAGGGCAATTGGTGCCTCTTGGGTTTTTCCGACATCGAGTGTCCGCTTCTCAGGTGTGTAAGGCGGCGACCTGGTCGTCCGTTCACACTTTCACAAAATTTTACAAGGTTGACGTGAGCGCATCTTCGGATGCTTGCTTTTGGCCGCAGTGTTTTGCAGGTGGCTGTTTAACCACTTCAGCCCCGGACCAATAAACACCTTAAGGACCAGAGGTCTTTTTCCAATTTCGCACTGCGCTGCTTTAACTGGTAATTGCGCGGTCATGCAATATTGCACCCAAACGAAATTTGCGTCCTTTTCTTCCCACAAATAGAGCTTTCTTTTGATGGTATTTGATTGCCTCTGCGTTTTTTTTTTTTTTGCGATATAAATGGAAAAAGAGCGAAAATTTTGAAAAAAAAAGATATTTTCTTCTTTTTGTTATAAGAAAAATCGAATAAACTAAATTTTAGTCATACATTGAGGGCAACATTTATTCAGCCACATGTCCTTAGTAAAAAAAATGTCAATAAGCGAATATTTTTTGGTTTGCGCAAAAGTTATAGCGTCTACAAACTAGAGGACATTTTCTGGAATTTACACAGCTTTTAATTTATGACTGCCTATCTCATTTCTTGAGGTGCTAAAATGGCAGGGCAGTACAAAACCCCCCCAAATGACCCCATTTTGGAAAGTAGACACCCCAAGGAAATTGCTGATGGGTATGTTGAGCCCATTGAATATTTATTTTTTTTGTCCTAAGGGATTGAATAATGACAAAAAAAAATATTTTTACAAAAAGTTGTCACTAAATGATATATTGCTCACACATGCCATGGTTATATGTGGAATTGCACCCCAAAATATATTCCGCTACTTCTCCCGAGTATGGGGATACCACATGTGTGGGACTTTTTGGGAGTCTAGTCGCGCACGGCACCCCGAAATCCAATCACCACCTTCAGGATTTCTAAGGGTGCAAATTTTTGATTTAACTCCTCACTACCTATCACAGTTTCGAAGGCCATAAAATGCCAAAATAGCACAAACCCCCCCCCCCCCCAAAATGACCCCATTTTGGAAAGTAGACACCCCAAGCTATTTACTGAGAGGCATGTTGAGTCCATGGAATATTTTATATTTTGCCACAAGTTGCAGGAATATTACAAACTTTTTTTTTTTTGCACAAAGTTGTCACTAAATGATATATTGCTCACACATGCTATGGGCATATGTGAAATGACACCCCAAAATACATTCTGCTGCTTCTCCTGAGTACGGGGATACCACATGTGGGGGACTTTTTGGGAGCCTAGCCGCGTACGGGACCCCGAAATCCAAGCACTGCCTTCCGGATTTCTAAGGGCATACATTTTTTATTTTACTCCTCACTACCTATCACAGTTTTGAAGGTCTTAAAATGCCAAGATGGCACAAAACCCCCCCAAATGACCCCATTTTGGAAAGTAGACACCCCAAGCTATTTGCTGAGGGCCATGTTGAGACCATTGAATATTTTTTTTTTTTGTCCCAAGGGATTGAATAATGACAAAAAATAAAATAAAAATTTTTTTTTTACAAAAAGTTGTCACTAAATGATATATTGCTCACACATGCCATGGTTATATGTGAAATTGCATCCCAAAATATATTCTGCTGCTTCTCCTGAGTACGGGGATACCACATGTGTGGGACTTTTTGGGAGTCTAGTCGCGCACGGCACCCCGAAAACCAATCACCACCTTCAGGATTTCTAAGGGTGCAAATTTTTGATTTCACTCCTCACTACCTATCACAGTTTCGAAGGCCATAAAATGCCAAAATAGCACAAAACCCCCCCAAATGACCCCATTTTGGAAAGTAGACACCCCAAGCTATTTACTGAGAGGCATGTTGAGTCCATGGAATATTTTATATTTTGCCAAAAGTTGCGGGAATATTACAAACTTTTTTTTTTTGCACAAAGTTGTCACTAAATGATATATTGCTCACACATGCTATGGGCATAAGTCAAATTACACCCCAAAATAAATTCTGCTGCTTCTCCCGAGTACGGGGATACCACATGTGGGGGACTTTTTGGGAGCCTAGCCACGTACGGGACCCCGAAAACCAAGCACTGCCTTCCGGATTTAAATATAAAATGCTACCAAAAAACCTGTTAGCGATGGCAGGGATCAGGCCTGACTCTGCGATCGCTGCAGTTATGTGTTTAGTGTTTTGTAAGTGACAGTGATCGATCGATACTGCACTTGGGTGGGCTGGGCAGAGGGGCAAAACGCAGGTGCCAGCAGGTATCTGGGCTGATCCCGCTAACAATGCGTTTTTTTGGAACCCTGAACTGCTGGGGACGCTAGTATAGATCTGATCAGATCAGATATTGATCTGTTCAGATTCTATACCACTACGGGAGGTGTATGCTTTGTGCGTGGGTGTTAGCGGTACTGGCACTAACCTAGTGCTGCCTGGGGCGACGCCGACCCTGACCCTAAAACCTAATTGATATCACCCGCCGGGTGATCAGGGGGTTAAACCTTTATTGGGTAATAAATGGTGGGTGCCCTGATGCTATAAAAAACAAACTAACCAGAGTCACCCGTAACACTTATACGGTGATCAGTGGTGAAAGGGTTAACTAGGGGCAATCAGGGGGTTCAAATTTTTATTAGGTAGTATATGGGGGTCCCTGGCGCTATATAAAAACCTGACGGGGAACCTAAATAACTAACTGGCTAACCAGCGTCACCAGTGACACTTATACTGTGATCGCTGGTGAAAGGGTTAACTAGGGGCAATCAGGATGTTAAAACCATTATTGGGTAGTATATTGGGGTACCTAGCGATATAAAAACCTGGCGGTGAACCTAAAAAAATAACTAGCTACCTAGCGACAGTAGCGACACTGATGCAGCGATCAGAAAAATGATCGCTTAGTGACACTGGCAAAAGGGTGTGAAAGGGTTAACTAGGGGCAATCAGGATGTTAAAACCATTATTGGGTAGTATATCGGGGTACCTAGCGCTATAAAAACCTGGCGGTGAACCTAAAAAAATAACTAGCTACCTAGCGACAGTAGCGACACTGATGCAGCGATCAGAAAAATGATCGCTTAGTGACACTGGCAAAAGGGGGTGAAAGGGTTAACTAGGGGCAATCAGGATGTTAAAACCATTATTGGGTAGTATATCGGGGTACCTAGCGATATAAAAACCTGGCGGGGAACCTAAAAAAATAACTAGCTACCTAGCGACAGTAGCAACACTAATGCAGCGATCAGAAAAATGATCGCTTAGTGACAGTGGCAAAAGGGGGTGAAAGGGTTAACTAGGGGCAATCAGGATGTTAAAACCATTATTGGGTAGTATATCGGGGTACCTAGCGCTATAAAAACCTGGCGGTGAACCTAAAAAAATAACTAGCTACCTAGCGACAGTAGCGACACTGATGCAGCGATCAGAAAAATAATCGCTTAGTGACAGTGGCAAAAGGGGGTGAAAGGGTTAACTAGGGGCAATCAGGATGTTAAAACCATTATTGGGTAGTATATCGGGGTACCTAGCGATATAAAAACCTGGCGGTGAACCTAAAAAAATAACTAGCTACCTAGCGACACTACTGCAGCGATCAGAAAAATTATCGCTTAGTGACACTGGCAAAAGGGGGTGAAAGGGTTAACTCTAGGGGCAATCAGGGGGTTAAATCTTTATTGGGGGGTGGTGGGGGCTACCCTGGACCTAACACTAACTACCCTGACAGTTTTTACTTTTACAACTGACACTGAATGCAGTGATCAGTAAAGAAATGATCAATGCAATCAGTGACACTGTGACTGGGGGGGATCGGGGGGGGTTTGTGTACCTGTGTGTACCTAAATGTCAGTGTAGTGTTGGTGCACACTTACTATTAGTCTTCTCCTCGCGGTCCGGTCAAAAAGACCGCCCCGAGGAGAATGACATCACTTCCTCCTTCTGTGTAAACAATACACAGTGGGAGGAAGTTCGTCATTGGCCAGGAGCGATCCAGAGGGGGTGGCCGAAAACCAACGGCCATCCCCTCATCACGGATCGCTGCTGGAGGGAAACGGACCGCCGTATCCAGCGGGAGGGGGTCCGATCGGACCCCCCACCCGCTGGAAGGCAGGCACATAGATCTACGTGATTGTGCCTGCCTGTGCCATTCTGATCACGTATAATGGCAATACGGCGGTCCTTAAGTGGTTAAGGTGGCATCTCCTCCATTGAGGAGCTCTGGGTGTTATGGGTGGAGTTATTCTCTTACTGTTCCCACTCCTCATTTCTATGACACTGCATGGGGACGTCCCTAAGGTCAAGATAAAGATGCTGTGTCCATCAATGACTCCTCCGCTATCTTCTGCTAGCCCTTTTACTAGCGGTGTCCGTCAATGACTCCTCCGCTATCTTCTGCTAGCCCTTTTACTAGCGGTGTCCATCAATGACTCCTCCGCTATCTTCTGCTAGCCCTTTTTACTAGCGGTGTCCGTCAATGACTCCTCCGCTATCTTCTGCTAGCCCTTTTACTAGCGGTGTCCATCAATGACTCCTCCGCTATCTTCTGCTAGCCCTTTTACTAGCGGTGTCCGTCAATGACTCCTCCGCTATCTTCTGCTAGCCCTTTTACTAGCGGTGTCCATCAATGACTCCTCCGCTATCTTCTGCTAGCCCTTTTTACTAGCGGTGTCCGTCAATGACTCCTCCACTATCTTCTGCTAGCCCTTTTACTAGCGGTGTCCATCAATGACTCCTCCGCTATCTTCTGCTAGCCCTTTTACTAGCAGTGTCCGTCAATGACTCCTCCACTATCTTCTGCTAGCCCTTTTACTAGCGGTGTCCATCAATGACTCCTCTAGAGGTCGACCGATATGGGTTTTTCTCTGGCCGATGCCGATATTTAGAAATCATGGCGGCCGATAGCCGACATATGATGTCGATTTTTTTGGGCCGTTTTTCAGGCGCTTTTGGGCTAAAAATAGCGCCTGTAAAGTGCCTGCAAAATGGCTCCCCTGCAGTCTGTGTGGAAGCCCCGAGTGCTTTCACACTGAGGCGATGCGCTGGCAGGATCTTAAAAAAAAAAGTCCTGCAAGCAGCACGTTTGGAGTGGTGTATACCCCTCCTCCACCACTCCTGCCCAATGATATGAATGGGCACCACTGCCGAAGCGCATGCAATGCGATTTGGCAGCGGTGCTTCATGGGCGCATTTAACCTCTTCCTTGGCCGCTAGCTGGGTTATATGTGCCCCACTAGCAGCCAAATAGCACCACTAAAATGATGGTAAAGAGCCGCTAAAACTTGCGTTTTACCATCAACGCCTCCCCGCTCCAGTGTGAAAGCAGTCTTCATAAGTGATACAGAAAATTTCTTACATTTAAACATTTATTAAACAAAACAAACCTCCAATCAGTTTACTTGTATGTATGATTTAGATAAAAAAAAAAAAAAACTATATATTAAATAAAAACGGGTAGTCAAAACTTTTGGACGAAAAAAAAAAAGGGCTAACTTTACTGTTTTTATTTTATTTTTATTTTTTAAATAGTGTATTTTTCTCCCAAAAAATGCATTTGAAAGACCTCTGTGCAAATGCCGTGTGACATAAAATATTGCAACAACCGCTATTTTATTCCCTAGGATCTCTGCTAAAAAATATATATATACTTTTTGGGGGTCTAAGTGATTTTCTGGCAGAAAATACAGGATTTTTACTTGTAAGCAACAAGTGTCAGAAAAGATTTAGTCTTTAAATGGTTAAACTGAGAACTTCTACACACAGAGATGATTTCATTCATTCAGAAGTGTAAACATTGTATCATTTTGTTCTTTTCTTGGCAGCCCAGAGAGGAGGAAAGACGTTTCTATGACAACTCAGGCAACTTACACTGACTTCTGTTACAGAAGTCATTTCAAAGTCCCGCTGTAGTTCTAAATCGGCTTTCTATGAGCACAATCGGCCGATGCCGATTATTTAAAAAACGGCAAATATCGGCCGGCCGATATATCGGTCGACCTCTAGACTCCTCCGCTATCTTCTGCTAGCCCTTTTACTAGCGGTGTCCGTCAATGACTCCTCCGCTATCTTCTGCTAGCCCTTTTACTAGCGGTGTCCATCAATGACTCCTCCGCTATCTTCTGCTAGCCCTTTTACTAGCGGTGTCCATCAATGACTCCTCCGCTATCTTCTGCTAGCCCTTTTACTAGCGGTTTCCATCAATGACTCCTCCGCTATCTTCTGCTAGCCCTTTTACTAGCAGTTTCCATCAATGACTCCTCCACTATCTTCTACTAGCGGTGTCCATCAATGACTCCTCCGCTATCTTCTGCTAGCCCTTTTAACTAGCGGTGTCCATCAATGACTCCTCCGCTATCTTCTGCTAGCCGTTTTACTAGCGGTGTCCATCAATGACTCCTCTGCTATCTTCTGCTAGCCCTTTTACTAGCGGTGTCCGTCAATGACTCCTCTATCTTCTGCTAGCCCTTTTACTAGCGGTATCCATCAATGACTCCTCCGCTATCTTCTGCTAGCCCTTTTACTAGCGGTGTCCATCAATGACTCCTCCGCTATCTTCTGCTAGCCCTTTTACTAGCGGTGTCCATCAATGACTCCTCCGCTATCTTCTGCTAGCCCTTTTACTAGCGGTGTCCATCAATGACTCCTCCGCTATCTTCTGCTAGCCCTTTTACTAGCAGAGGAGCTAGTCCGGCGGAGCCCGCACATGGGCGGATTGTCTGGCGGACTCTGGTCCGCCGGACCAAGTCCGATCATGTGTACACAGCATTAATGGATTTGACAAGTAATCGTTCAAGCTTATGGCTTAAAGAAGTAGTTTCTACTCTCTCAAATGGAAGCATGCGCCTCTAGGGCTGTTAGGGCTTCGTGGGCGGGGCATCACCAGGCCTCCATGGCTCAGATCTGCAAGGCCGCAACCTGGTCTTCAGTCCCCACACATTCATCGGATTCTATCAGGTGGATGTAAGAAGACATGAGGATATCTGCTGTAGTCTAAACAATTTACCCCCACACAGGCGCCGACATCATGCGGTTCCCTGGCATCGGCGGCCCCGCGGCACTACAGCGTCCTGCCCACCGCATGCATGATCGGTGTTTACCGTTTTACTAAAACGAATGCTTCCCTACACTAGTGCTGATTGACATCTAGATCGTGCGATCGATAGTTACGTTCCCTAGCAACGGGCCGGTCCCTATAATGACTCGGGATCCACAATACCGAATTTCATGTGACAAGATACAGGTCATGTCAGCGGTTTCTTCTGTTCGCCCCTGATTTACATATGTCTGTGTGTTGGATTCGTTATGCTAAACTATTATTAGGCTCATTTTTTTTGTCTTTTTTGGCGGGATTTGTGACGTCATCTGGGGGGGAGGAGCTTTGGTTTTTCTTTATTATCTGATTGGTTGATGGTTATTTAAATTCTCTTCACTGGTATTTCACATTTAAGGCATGCCTGACGAAGGGGTCCTACGTGACTCCGAAACGTTGCACCTTTTTGTGTTCGTGCAATAAACAAAACCGTTTGGACGCCACCTTGTGCGGCCCCTTCATGTGCTACACAGAAGATGGCGCATGTCCTACACAGAAGTTGGCGCCATGTCCTACACAGAAGATGGCGCCATGTCCTACACAGAAGATGGCGCCATGTCCTACTCAGAAGATGGCGCCATGTCCTACTCAGAAGATGGCGCCATGTCCTACACAGAAGATGGCGCATGTCCTACTCAGAAGATGGCGCATGTCCTACACAGAAGTTGGCGCCATGTCCTACACAGAAGATGGCGCCATGTCCTACTCAGAAGATGGCGCCATGTCCTACTCAGAAGATGGCGCCATGTCCTACACAGAAGATGGCGCATGTCCTACTCAGAAGATGGCGCCATGTCCTACACAGAAGATGGCGCATGTCCTACACAGAAGATGGCGCCATGTCCTACACAGAAGATGGCGCCATGTCCTACTCAGAAGATGGCGCCATGTCCTACACAGAAGATGGCGCCATGTCCTAAACAGAAGATGGCGCCATGTCCTACACAGAAGATGGCGCCATGTCCTACACAGAAGATGGCGCCATGTCCTACACAGAAGATGGCGCCATGTCCTACACAGAAGATGGCGCCATGTCCTACTCAGAAGATGGCGCCATGTCCTACACAGAAGATGGCGCATGTCCTACACAGAAGATGGCGCCATGTCCTAAACAGAAGATGGCGCCATGTCCTACACAGAAGATGGCGCCATGTCATACACAGAAGATGGCGCCATGTCATACACAGAAGATGGCGCCATGTCCTAAACAGAAGATGGCGCCATGTCCTACACAGAAGATGGTGCCATGTCCTACACAGAAGATGGCGCCATGTCCTACACAGAAGATGGCGCCATGTCCTACACAGAAGATGGCGCCATGTCCTACACAGAAGATGGCGCCATGTCCTACACAGAAGATGGCGCCATGTCCTACACAGAAGGTGGCGCCATGTCCTACACAGAAGGTGGCGCCATGTCCTACACAGAAGATGGCGCCATGTCCTACACAGAAGATGGCGCCATGTCCTACACAGAAGATGGCGCCATGTCCTACACAGAAGGTGGCGCCATGTCCTACACAGAAGGTGGCGCCATGTCCTACACAGAAGATGGCGCCATGTCATACACAGACGCCATGTCCTACACAGAAGATGGCACCATGTCATACACAGCCCCCACTGTTATCTTTGTTGGGATTGTTGAGGAATGGGTTGGGGTCTGCTCCGTACCCGGGGAATATGTGATGGATGTTCTGTTATCACCATATTGCTGGAGCCTTTATATATCTGCCCAACCAATGCCCATTTATTAGCTGTTTGCTTCCTGCACCGTTAGGCTCATCGTGGCCTTTGCACACAGGTCACTGAACCTGGCTGTGACTGGCGGCCACCATAGACTTGTATTATCCTGATCTCTCTGGAAGATTGTTTAGACTGATAAAGTTTTGTATAATGAAATAGTTTATTAGTGTAATGATGTGAGTTCCCTCTACAGGTCAACGTACTGAGAGAAGATTCTGGAAATCCAGAAGAAGCATCATGGAAGCGAATGAGAGTCACTGAGCCGTATGTACATTCCTCCAAAAACATGGCCCCTCCCCCACAAGGGCAGCTACATTTATCATGGCCCCTCCCCCACAAGGGCAGCTACATTTATCAGGGCCCCTCCCCCACAAGGGCAGCTACATTCATCATGGCCCCTCCCCCGCAAGGGCAGCTACATTTATCAGGGCCCTTCCCCCACAAGGGCAGCTACATTTATCAGGGCCCCTCCCCCACAAGGGCAGCTACATTTATCAGGGCCCTTCCCCCACAAGGGCAGCTACATTTATCATGGCCCCTCCCCCGCAAGGGCAGCTACATTCATCATGGCCCCTCCCCCACAAGGGCAGCTACATTTATCAGGGCCCTTCCCCCACAAGGGCAGCTACATTTATCAGGGCCCTTCCCCCACAAGGGCAGCTACATTTATCAGGGCCCCTCCCCCACAAGGGCAGCTACATTTATCAGGGCCCTTCCCCCACAAGGGCAGCTACATTTATCAGGGCCCTTCCCCCACAAGGGCAGCTACATTTATCAGGGCCCCTCCCCCACAAGGGCAGCTACATTTATCATGGCCCTTCCCCCACAAGGGCAGCTACATTTATCAGGGCCCCTCCCCCACAAGGGCAGCTACATTTATCAGGGCCCCTCCCCCACAAGGTCAGCTACATTTATCAGGGCCCCTCCCCCACAAGGGCAGCTACATTTATCATGGCCCTTCCCCCACAAGGGCAGCTACATTTATCAGGGCCCCTCCCCCACAAGGGCAGCTACATTTATCAGGGTCCCTCCCCCACAAGGTCAGCTACATTTATCAGGACCCCTCCCCCACAAGGGCAGCTACATTTATCAGGGCCCCTCCCCCACAAGGTCAGCTACATTTATCTGGGCCCCTCCCCCACAAGGTCAGCTACATTTATCAGGACCCCTCCCCCACAAGGGCAGCTACATTTATCAGGGCCCCTCCCCCACAAGGTCAGCCAGATTGAGGGTCGGAGACACCACATCTTCTGCTTTTGCTAACTGTTGGGGGGTAGGGTGACCACCTCCTCTCCTAGACTGCTGAATTGCTGCTGAGGAGATGAGCCGACTGCTCCATCTCCTATCCACATCCAGCTCCTGGAATGACATTCCAGATACACGGATCCTTGCTGGGAAGGGAAGATCGTGTCCTCTGATCCCGGGTCATCGTACTGCCACCGGGGAGATGAGCTGGTTGCTCCATCTCTTGGACTTCCTTCTCTTCTGAGTCCCTGTACTGCTGCTGGGGAAATGTCTCTCCGAGGCCGCCTCCCTGCCTCCCAAACTTCTGCTGCTGCCGGGGAGACGAGGCATTTGCTCCATTTCCCAGATCCCCATCCCTCTCCTGGACGGACGCTTTCCTCCACCCGAGCTCCTCCTGTGCACAAACAGGTTTCTCAAGGTCAGTCGGCACTTCCTGCATTGGCCATAAGAGCTCCACATCCATAGCTGGAGAGGGGCAGAGCACGTTGGCACTCTGCCCCACCGCTGACACTTCAGGACTGTCGGCTGGTACTTCTGCATAGTCCCAGGAAAAGGGAGCCCAGCCCTGGCACTGAGCAGAGTCTTAGCAGCTGTCTGTAGGCGATGTCCAGCTCCCATTCCTGATTGGCCAGAAACTCCAAATCTTCTGAGACATTCACCATCCGGTCTCTGTACTCCAAGATTTCCTCCAAACGCCACTCCAGATCATTCCCAAAGTCAGGATCCTCAGACAGCCTCCCGTACGGCCGCCATAGCCAAAGCCTTCTGTCAGGCTGTCATCTGCTGTCCATGGGCTACATACCAGCGGAGGTCTCTGTACCTCTCCTCCTCTTCCATGGTGGCCGGTATCTGTACCTCTCCTCCTCTTCCATGGTGGCCGGTATCTGTACCTCTCCTCCTCTTCCATGGTGGCCGGTATCTGTACCTCTCCTCCTCTTCCATGGTGGCCGGTATCTGTACCTCTCCTCCTCTTCCATGGTGGCCGGTATCTGTACCTCTCCTCCTCTTCCATGGTGGCCGGTATCTGTACCTCTCCTCCTCTTCCATGGTGGCCGGTATCTGTACCTCTCCTCCTCCTCCATGGTGGCCGGTATCTGTACCTCTCCTCCTCTTCCATGGTGGCCGGTATCTGTACCTCTCCTCCTCTTCCATGGTGGCCGGTATCTGTACCTCTCCTCCTCTTCCATGGTGGCCGGTATCTGTACCTCTCCTCCTCCTCCATGGTGGCCGGTATCTGTACCTCTCCTCCTCCTCCATGGTGGCCGGTATCTGTACCTCTCCTCCTCTTCCATGGTGGCCGGTATCTGTACCTCTCCTCCTCCTCCATGGTGGCCGGTATCTGTACCTCTCCTCCTCCTCTTCCATGGTGGCCGGTATCTGTACCTCTCCTCCTCTTCCATGGTGGACGGTATCTGTACCTCTCCTCCTCTTCCATGGTGGCCGGTATCTGTACCTCTCCTCCTCTTCCATGGTGGCCGGTATCTGTACCTCTCCTCCTCCTCCATGGTGGCCGGTATCTGTACCTCTCCTCCTCCATGGTGGCCGGTATCTGTACCTCTCCTCCTCTTCCATGGTGGCCGGTATCTGTACCTCTCCTCCTCTTCCATGGTGGCCGGTATCTGTACCTCTCCTCCTCTTCCATGGTGGCCGGTATCTGTACCTCTCCTCCTCCTCCATGGTGGCCGGTATCTGTACCTCTCCTCCTCCATGGTGGCCGGTATCTGTACCTCTCCTCCTCTTCCATGGTGGACGGTATCTGTACCTCTCCTCCTCTTCCATGGTGGCCGGTATCTGTACCTCTCCTCCTCCTCCATGGTGGCCGGTATCTGTACCTCTCCTCCTCCATGGTGGCCGGTATCTGTACCTCTCCTCCTCTTCCATGGTGGCCGGTATCTGTACCTCTCCTCCTCTTCCATGGTGGCCGGTATCTGTACCTCTCCTCCTCTTCCATGGTGGCCGGTATCTGTACCTCTCCTCCTCTTCCATGGTGGCCGGTATCTGTACCTCTCCTCCTCTTCCATGGTGGCCGGTATCTGTACCTCTCCTCCTCTTCCATGGTGGCCGGTATCTGTACCTCTCCTCCTCTTCCATGGTGGCCGGTATCTGTACCTCTCCTCCTCCTCCATGGTGGGTGGTATCTGTACCTCTCCTCCTCTTCCATGGTGGCCGGTATCTGTACCTCTCCTCCTCTTCCATGGTGGATGGTCTCTGTACCTCTCCTCCTCTTCCATGGTGGCCGGTATCTGTACCTCTCCTCCTCTTCCATGGTGGCCGGTATCTGTACCTCTCCTCCTCCTCCATGGTGGGTGGTATCTGTACCTCTCCTCCTCCTCCATGGTGGCCGGTATCTGTACCTCTCCTCCTCTTCCATGGTGGCCGGTATCTGTACCTCTCCTCCTCCTCCATGGTGGCCGGTATCTGTACCTCTCCTCCTCCTCCATGGTGGCCGGTATCTGTACCTCTCCTCCTCTTCCATGGTGGGTGGTATCTGTACCTCTCCTCCTCTTCCATGGTGGCCGGTATCTGTACCTCTCCTCCTCTTCCATGGTGGCCGGTATCTGTACCTCTCCTCCTCCTCCATGGTGGATGGTATCTGTACCTCTCCTCCTCTCCCATGGTGGCCGGTATCTGTACCTCTCCTCCTCCTCCATGGTGGCCGGTATCTGTACCTCTCCTCCTCTTCCATGGTGGCCGGTATCTGTACCTCTCCTCCTCCTCCATGGTGGCCGGTATCTGTACCTCTCCTCCTCTTCCATGGTGGACGGTATCTGTACCTCTCCTCCTCTTCCATGGTGGCCGGTATCTGTACCTCTCCTCCTCCTCCATGGTGGCCGGTATCTGTACCTCTCCTCCTCTTCCATGGTGGCCGGTATCTGTACCTCTCCTCCTCTTCCATGGTGGGTGGTATCTGTACCTCTCCTCCTCTTCCATGGTGGCCGGTATCTGTACCTCTCCTCCTCTTCCATGGTGGCCGGTATCTGTACCTCTCCTCCTCTTCCATGGTGGCCGGTATCTGTACCTCTCCTCCTCCTCCATGGTGGCCGGTATCTGTACCTCTCCTCCTCCTCCATGGTGGCCGGTATCTGTACCTCTCCTCCTCTTCCATGGTGGCCGGTATCTGTACCTCTCCTCCTCCTCTTCCATGGTGGCCGGTATCTGTACCTCTCCTCCTCTTCCATGGTGGACGGTATCTGTACCTCTCCTCCTCTTCCATGGTGGCCGGTATCTGTATCTCTCCTCCTCCTCCATGGTGGCCGGTATCTGTACCTCTCCTCCTCCTCCATGGTGGCCGGTATCTGTACCTCTCCTCCTCTTCCATGGTGGCCGGTATCTGTACCTCTCCTCCTCTTCCATGGTGGCCGGTATCTGTACCTCTCCTCCTCTTCCATGGTGGATGGTCTCTGTACCTCTCCTCCTCTTCCATGGTGGCCGGTATCTGTACCTCTCCTCCTCTTCCATGGTGGCCGGTATCTGTACCTCTCCTCCTCCTCCATGGTGGGTGGTATCTGTACCTCTCCTCCTCCTCCATGGTGGCCGGTATCTGTACCTCTCCTCCTCTTCCATGGTGGCCGGTATCTGTACCTCTCCTCCTCCTCCATGGTGGCCGGTATCTGTACCTCTCCTCCTCTTCCATGGTGGCCGGTATCTGTACCTCTCCTCCTCTTCCATGGTGGGTGGTATCTGTACCTCTCCTCCTCTTCCATGGTGGCCGGTATCTGTACCTCTCCTCCTCTTCCATGGTGGCCGGTATCTGTACCTCTCCTCCTCCTCCATGGTGGATGGTATCTGTACCTCTCCTCCTCTCCCATGGTGGCCGGTATCTGTACCTCTCCTCCTCCTCCATGGTGGCCGGTATCTGTACCTCTCCTCCTCTTCCATGGTGGCCGGTATCTGTACCTCTCCTCCTCTTCCATGGTGGCCGGTATCTGTACCTCTCCTCCTCCTCCATGGTGGCCGGTATCTGTACCTTTCCTCTTCCATGGTGGCCGGTATCTGTACCTCTCTTCCTCCTCCATGGTGGCCGGTATCTGTACCTCTCCTCCTCTTCCATGGTGGCCGGTATCTGTACCTCTCCTCCTCTTCCATGGTGGCCGGTATCTGTACCTCTCCTCCTCTTCCATGGTGGCCGGTATCTGTACCTCTCCTCCTCTTCCATGGTGGCCGGTATCTGTACCTCTCCTCCTCCTCCATGGTGGCCGGTATCTGTACCTCTCCTCCTCTTCCATGGTGGCCGGTATCTGTACCTCTCCTCCGCTTCCATGGTGGCCGGTATCTGTACCTCTCCTCCTCCTCCATGGTGACCGGTATCTGTACCTCTCCTCCTCTTCCATGGTGGCCGGTATCTGTACCTTTCCTCCTCTTCCATGGTGGCCGATATCTGTACCTCTCCTCCTCCTCCATGGTGGCCGGTATCTGTACCTCTCCTCCTCTTCCATGGTGGCCGGTATCTGTACCTCTCCTCCTCTTCCATGGTGGCCGGTATCTGTACCTTTCCTCTTCCATGGTGGCCGGTATCTGTACCTCTCCTCCTCCTCCATGGTGGCCGGTATCTGTACCTCTCCTCCTCTTCCATGGTGGCCGGTATCTGTACCTCTCCTCCTCTTCCATGGTGGCCGGTATCTGTACCTCTCCTCCTCCTCCATGGTGGCCGGTATCTGTACCTTTCCTCTTCCATGGTGGCCGGTATCTGTACCTCTCCTCCTCCTCCATGGTGGCCGGTATCTGTACCTCTCCTCCTCTTCCATGGTGGCCGGTATCTGTACCTCTCCTCCTCTTCCATGGTGGCCGGTATCTGTACCTCTCCTCCTCCTCCATGGTGGCCGGTATCTGTACCTCTCCTCCTCTTCCATGGTGGCCGGTATCTGTACCTCTCCTCCTCCTCCATGGTGGCCGGTATCTGTACCTCTCCTCCTCTTCCATGGTGGCCGGTATCTGTACCTCTCCTCCTCTTCCATGGTGGCCGGTATCTGTACCTCTCCTCCTCTTCCATGATGGCCGGTATCTGTACCTCTCCTCCTCTCCTGCTATCTGGACCTTGGATCCAGGTGGAGGTTTGGACGTACCAGACCGCTTGCCACCAAATGTGATGGATCCACTTGGCACCACACTTGGATGCTTCTGCCGGACAGCGCCTCCTGCCCACCAAACCTTTCCAGCAGACCGAGAGCCAATACCAGACCTGCTACCCCAAACATCGTACACAAATAAGATGTGAGGTAGAACCAAAGGAATGATCGGTCACAACATGAACAATAAAACCGAATATTACTCAAAAAATCACAAAACTGATCCTATCAGGATTGGCAGACAGACATAAAAATAGGTGACACAATGGGAATTCACACCTAGGAGGCACACAATGGGAGAAAGACCGATTACTCAGAAAAGTCGGCATCGGTTGGTTTGAGCCGATTATAACCTTATGCTTTGAGTCGAGGAGGGGGTTGATATTGGACAATGGTCAGGGATTATCGGGGATGGTCAGGGTTGATATTAGCCAATGGTCAGGGATTATCGGGGATGGTCAGGAATTATTTGGGGATGGTAAGTGTTGATATTGGCCAATGGTCAAGGTTGATATTGGCCAATGGTCAGAGTTGATATTGGCCAATGGTCAGGGTTTATCGGTGAATGGTCAGGGTTGATATTGGCCAATGGTCAGGGTTTATCGGGGATGGTCAGGGTTGATATTGGCCAATGGTCAAGGTTGATATTGGCCAATGGTCAGGGTTTATCTGGGAATGGTCAGGGTTGATATTGGCAAATGTTTGGGGATTATCGGGGATGGTCAGGGTTGATATTGGCCAATGGTCGGGAATGGTTAGGGTTTATCTGGGAATGGTCAGGGTTGATATTAGCCAATGGTCAGGGATTATCGGGGATGATCAGGAATTATTTGGGGATGGTAAGTGTTGACATTGGCCAATGGTCAAGGTTGATATTGGCCAATGGTCAGGGATTATCGGGGATGGTCAGGGTTGATATTGGCCAATGGTCAGGGTTTATCGGGGAATGGTCAGGGTTGATATTGGCCAATGTTTGGGGATTATTGGGGATGGTCAACGTTTATCGGGGAATGGTCAGGGTTGATATTGGCCAATGGTCGGGATTATCGGGGGGTGGTCGGGGTTGATATTGGCCGATGGTCGGGATTATCGGGGATGGTCACAGTTTATCGGGGAATGGTCAGGGTTGATATTGGCCAATGGTCGGGGATGGTTAGGGTTTATCTGGGAATGGTCAGGGTTGATATTAGACAATGGTCGGGGATTATTGGGGATGGTCAGCGTTTATCGGGGAATGGTCAGGGTTGATATTAGCCAATGGTCAGGGATTATCGGGGATGATCAGGAATTATTTGGGGATGGTAAGTGTTGATATTGGCCAATGGTCAAGGTTGATATTGGCCAATGGTCAGGGATTATCGGGGATGGTCAGGGTTGATATTGGCCAATGGTCAGGGATTATCGGGGATGGTCAGGGTTGATATTGGCCAATGGTCAGGGTTTATCGGGGAATGGTCAGGGTTGATATTGGCCAATGTTTGGGGATTATTGGAGATGGTCAACGTTTATCGGGGAATGGTCAGGGTTGATATTGGCCAATGTTTGGGGATTATCGGGGATGGTCAGGGTTGATATTGGCCAATGGTCAGGGATTATCGGGGATGGTCAGGGTTGATATTGGCCAATGGTCAAGGTTGATATTGGCCAATGGTCAGGGTTTATCGGGGAATGGTCAGGGTTGATATTGGCCAATGTTTGGGGATTATCTGGGATGGTTAGGGTTTATCATGGAATGGTCGGGGTTGATATTAGACAGAAGTCAGGGTTTATCGGGGGATGGTCGGGGTTCATATTGGCCAATGGTCAAGGTTGATATTGGCCAATGGTCAGGGATTATCGAGGACTGGTCAGGGTTGATATTGGCCAATGTTTGGGGATTATGGGCGATGGTCAGGGTTGATATTGGCCAATGGTCGGGGATAGTTAGGGTTTATCATGGAATGGTCGGGATTGATATTAGACAGAAGTCAGGGTTTATCGGGGGATGGTCGGGGTTCATATTGGCCAATGGTCAAGGTTGATATTAGCCAATGGTCAGGGTTTATCTGGGAATGGTCAGGGTTGATATTGGCAAATGTTTGGGGATTATCGGGGATGGTCAGGGTTGATATTGGCCAATGGTCGGGGATGGTTAGGGTTTATCTGGGAATGGTCAGGGTTGATATTAGACAATGGTCGGGGATTATTGGGGATGGTCAGGAATTATTTGGGGATGGTAAGTGTTGATATTGGCCAATGGTCAAGGTTGATATTGGCCAATGGTCAGGGATTATCGGGGATGGTCAGGGTTGATATTGGCCAATGGTCAGGGATTATCGGGGATGGTCAGGGTTGATATTGGCCAATGGTCAGGGTTTATCGGGGAATGGTCAGGGTTGATATTGGCCAATGTTTGGGGATTATTGGAGATGGTCAACGTTTATCGGGGAATGGTCAGGGTTGATATTGGCCAATGTTTGGGGATTATTGGAGATGGTCAACGTTTATCGGGGAATGGTCAGGGTTGATATTGGCCAATGGTCGGGATTATCGGGGGGTGGTCGAGGTTGATATTGGCCGATGGTCGGGATTATCGGGGATGGTCACAGTTTATCGGGGAATGGTCAGGGTTGATATTGGCCAATGGTTGGGGATGGTTAGGGTTTATCATAGAATGGTCAGGGTTGATATTAGACAATGGTCAGGGATTATCGGGGACTGGTCAGGGTTGATATTGGCCAATGTTTGGGGATTATTGGGGATGGTCAACGTTTATCAGGGAATGGTCAGGGTTGATATTGGCCAATGGTCGGGGATGGTTAGGGTTTATCTGGGAATGGTCAGGGTTGATATTAGACAATGGTCGGGGATTATTGGGGATGGTCAGCGTTTATCGGGGAATAGTCAGGGTTGATATTAGCCAATGGTCAGGGATTATCGGGGATGATCAGGAATTATTTGGGGATGGTAAGTGTTGATATTGGCCAATGGTCAAGGTTGATATTGGCCAATGGTCAGGGATTATCGGGGATGGTCAGGGTTGATATTGGCCAATGGTCAGGGATTATCGGGGATGGTCAGGGTTGATATTGGCCAATGGTCAGGGTTTATCGGGGAATGGTCGGGGTTGATATTGGCCAATGTTTGGGGATTATCTGGGATGGTTAGGGTTTATCATGGAATGGTCGGGGTTGATATTAGACAGAAGTCAGGGTTTATCGGGGGATGGTCGGGGTTCATATTGGCCAATGGTCAAGGTTGATATTGGCCAATGGTCAGGGATTATCGAGGACTGGTCAGGGTTGATATTGGCCAATGTTTGGGGATTATGGGCGATGGTCAGGGTTGATATTGGCCAATGGTCGGGGATAGTTAGGGTTTATCATGGAATGGTCGGGATTGATATTAGACAGAAGTCAGGGTTTATCGGGGGATGGTCGGGGTTCATATTGGCCAATGGTCAAGGTTGATATTAGCCAATGGTCAGGGTTTATCTGGGAATGGTCAGGGTTGATATTAGACAATGGTCAGGGATTATCGGGGACTGGTCAAGGTTGATATTGGCCAATGGTCAGGGTTGATATTGGCCAATGGTCAGGGATTATCGGGGATGGTCAGGGTTGATATTGGCCAATGGTCAAGGTTGATATTGGCCAATGGTCAAGGTTTATCAGGGGAATGGTCAGGGTTGATATTGGCCAATGTTTGGGGATTATTGGGGATGGTCAACGTTTATCGGGGATGGTCAGGGTTGATATTGGCCAATGGTCAGGGATTATCGGGGATGATCAGGAATTATTTGGGGATGGTAAGTGTTGATATTGGCCAATGGTCAAGGTTGATATTGGCCAATGGTCAGGGATTATCGGGGATGGTCAGGGTTGATATTGGCCAATGGTCAGGGATTATCGGGGATGGTCAGGGTTGATATTGGCCAATGGTCAGGGTTTATCGGGGAATGGTCAGGGTTGATATTGGCCAATGTTTGGGGATTATTGGAGATGGTCAACGTTTATCGGGGAATGGTCAGGGTTGATATTGGCCAATGTTTGGGGATTATCGGGGATGGTCAGGGTTGATATTGGCCAATGGTCAGGGATTATCGGGGATGGTCAGGGTTGATATTGGCCAATGGTCAAGGTTGATATTGGCCAATGGTCAGGGTTTATCGGGGAATGGTCAGGGTTGATATTGGCCAATGTTTGGGGATTATCTGGGATGGTTAGGGTTTATCATGGAATGGTCGGGGTTGATATTAGACAGAAGTCAGGGTTTATCGGGGGATGGTCGGGGTTCATATTGGCCAATGGTCAAGGTTGATATTGGCCAATGGTCAGGGATTATCGAGGACTGGTCAGGGTTGATATTGGCCAATGTTTGGGGATTATGGGCGATGGTCAGGGTTGATATTGGCCAATGGTCGGGGATAGTTAGGGTTTATCATGGAATGGTCGGGATTGATATTAGACAGAAGTCAGGGTTTATCGGGGGATGGTCGGGGTTCATATTGGCCAATGGTCAAGGTTGATATTAGCCAATGGTCAGGGTTTATCTGGGAATGGTCAGGGTTGATATTGGCAAATGTTTGGGGATTATCGGGGATGGTCAGGGTTGATATTGGCCAATGGTCGGGGATGGTTAGGGTTTATCTGGGAATGGTCAGGGTTGATATTAGACAATGGTCGGGGATTATTGGGGATGGTCAGGAATTATTTGGGGATGGTAAGTGTTGATATTGGCCAATGGTCAAGGTTGATATTGGCCAATGGTCAGGGATTATCGGGGATGGTCAGGGTTGATATTGGCCAATGGTCAGGGATTATCGGGGATGGTCAGGGTTGATATTGGCCAATGGTCAGGGTTTATCGGGGAATGGTCAGGGTTGATATTGGCCAATGTTTGGGGATTATTGGAGATGGTCAACGTTTATCGGGGAATGGTCAGGGTTGATATTGGCCAATGTTTGGGGATTATTGGAGATGGTCAACGTTTATCGGGGAATGGTCAGGGTTGATATTGGCCAATGGTCGGGATTATCGGGGGGTGGTCGAGGTTGATATTGGCCGATGGTCGGGATTATCGGGGATGGTCACAGTTTATCGGGGAATGGTCAGGGTTGATATTGGCCAATGGTTGGGGATGGTTAGGGTTTATCATAGAATGGTCAGGGTTGATATTAGACAATGGTCAGGGATTATCGGGGACTGGTCAGGGTTGATATTGGCCAATGTTTGGGGATTATTGGGGATGGTCAACGTTTATCAGGGAATGGTCAGGGTTGATATTGGCCAATGGTCGGGGATGGTTAGGGTTTATCTGGGAATGGTCAGGGTTGATATTAGACAATGGTCGGGGATTATTGGGGATGGTCAGCGTTTATCGGGGAATGGTCAGGGTTGATATTAGCCAATGGTCAGGGATTATCGGGGATGATCAGGAATTATTTGGGGATGGTAAGTGTTGATATTGGCCAATGGTCAAGGTTGATATTGGCCAATGGTCAGGGATTATCGGGGATGGTCAGGGTTGATATTGGCCAATGGTCAGGGATTATCGGGGATGGTCAGGGTTGATATTGGCCAATGGTCAGGGTTTATCGGGGAATGGTCGGGGTTGATATTGGCCAATGTTTGGGGATTATCTGGGATGGTTAGGGTTTATCATGGAATGGTCGGGGTTGATATTAGACAGAAGTCAGGGTTTATCGGGGGATGGTCGGGGTTCATATTGGCCAATGGTCAAGGTTGATATTGGCCAATGGTCAGGGATTATCGAGGACTGGTCAGGGTTGATATTGGCCAATGTTTGGGGATTATGGGCGATGGTCAGGGTTGATATTGGCCAATGGTCGGGGATAGTTAGGGTTTATCATGGAATGGTCGGGATTGATATTAGACAGAAGTCAGGGTTTATCGGGGGATGGTCGGGGTTCATATTGGCCAATGGTCAAGGTTGATATTAGCCAATGGTCAGGGTTTATCTGGGAATGGTCAGGGTTGATATTAGACAATGGTCAGGGATTATCGGGGACTGGTCAAGGTTGATATTGGCCAATGGTCAGGGTTGATATTGGCCAATGGTCAGGGATTATCGGGGATGGTCAGGGTTGATATTGGCCAATGGTCAAGGTTGATATTGGCCAATGGTCAAGGTTTATCAGGGGAATGGTCAGGGTTGATATTGGCCAATGTTTGGGGATTATTGGGGATGGTCAACGTTTATCGGGGATGGTCAGGGTTGATATTGGCCAATGGTCGGGGATGGTTAGGGTTTATCATGGAATGGTCGGGGTTGATATTAGACAGAAGTCAGGGTTTATCGGGGGATGGTCGGGGTTCATATTGGCCAATGGTCAAGGTTGATATTAGCCAATGGTCAGGGTTTATCTGGGAATGGTCAGGGTTGATATTGGCAAATGTTTGGGGATTATCGGGGATGGTCAGGGTTGATATTGGCCAATGGTCGGGGATGGTTAGGGTTTATCTGGGAATGGTCAGGGTTGATATTAGACAATGGTCGGGGATTATTGGGGATGGTCAGCGTTTATCGGGGAATGGTCAGGGTTGATATTAGCCAATGGTCAGGGATTATCGGGGATGATCAGGAATTATTTGGGGATGGTAAGTGTTGATATTGGCCAATGGTCAAGGTTGATATTGGTCAATGGTCAGGGATTATCGGGGATGGTCAGGGTTGATATTGGCCAATGGTCAAGGTTGATATTGGCCAATGGTCAGGGTTTATCGGGGAATGGTCAGGGTTGATATTGGCCAATGTTTGGGGATTATTGGAGATGGTCAACGTTTATCGGGGAATGGTCAGGGTTGATATTGGCCAATGGTCGGGATTATCGGGGGGTGGTCGGGGTTGATATTGGCCGATGGTCGGGATTATCAGGGATGGTCACAGTTTATCGGGGAATGGTCAGGGTTGATATTGGCCAATGGTCGGGGATGGTTAGGGTTTATCATGGAATGGTCAGGGTTGATATTGGCCAATGGTCAGGGATTATCGGGGACTGGTCAGGGTTGATATTGGCCAATGGTCAGGGATTATCGGGGGATGGTCGGGGTTCATATTGGCCAATGGTCAGGGATTATCGGGGACTGGTCAGGGTTGATATTGGCCAATGTTTGGGGATTATTGGGGATGGTCAACGTTTATCAGGGAATGGTCAGGGTTGATATTGGCCAATGGTCGGGGATAGTTAGGGTTTATCATGGAATGGTCGGGGTTGATATTAGACAATGGTCAGGGTTTATCGGGGGATGGTCGGGGTTGATATTGGCCAATGTTTGGGGATTATCGGGGATGGTCAGGGTTGATATTGGCCAATGGTCGGGGATGGTTAGGGTTTATCATGGAATGGTCAGGGTTGATATTAGACAGAAGTCAGGGTTTATCGGGGGATGGTCGGGGTTCATATTGGCTGATGGTTGGGGTGGCTCACAGGTAGAGATCTGCCCTTTATTTGATTTGGCCATAGTTCACCTTGGTTGGGGCTCCCAATGAAAATGTCTCTTTCATGAGTTCTGATTGACTTTTTTTTTTCTTTTTAGTGTTGAAGAAAAGTCGGAACAGCCGCAATCACAGGTGGATGATGAAGCGGGGTGGAGATGTGTCGTTCTATGACCTGTCTTCATAGCAATGTTGGGTGGAGGAGGGGTTCGCCGTATTCTCCTCCACAGGGAAGATCTGGGCAGGAGGCAGATATCTGGACTGTGGGGAGCCCTGCCTGCCCTTTCCCCGGGGGGCTGTTACTCTGTATATAATACTTTTCTCTGACTGGACGCTGGGTGTATATAAATGGCGGGCGCGGGGTGTATATAAATGGCGGGGTGTATATAGTACTGATGGCGGCCCTGCATGGCTATAGTCACCTTGTGGTGGACAACGTATGGTCTTCTCGGATGACGGAGGAAATATACAAAATATTGTAATAAAATTGTCGGACATTTCAGTGTCACTTTGTCTTCTCTGAGCGGCGAGTGGGTTATATTCCCGGCCTATAGACCCCCATAGACTTCCCTGAGGAACACCGACTCCCCCTACTGGTGAAGAACTTGTGTGTCCCCACCGGGGTCATTCGGCCAGTTCTGATCAGTCGCTGGGAATGGCATTACACACCGGCTACAAGTGCTCAGAAAGAAGCATGTCGGAGAGGCAGAGAAAAGCTCCGAGGATCACTTTATAAACTGATAAAAGTTTCATAAAAAAAGTGTGAGTGTGACCGCCGGCAGTACGCTCTGTGCTCTACAATGCCAGCTCCTTCTCCGACGCGTTTCTCCTGTGCACAGGTGTAATGTGTATATATGTTAGGAGGACTGATGGGGACACCAGATGTAAGGAGGACTGATGGGGACACCAGATGTAAGGAGGACTGATGGGGACACCAGATGTTAGGAGGACTGATGGGGACACCAGATGTTAGGAGGACTGATGGAGACACCAGGTTTTAGGAGGACTGATGGGGACACCAGGTTTTAGGAGGACTGATGGGGACACCAGATGTTAGGAGGACTGATGGGGACACCGGATGTTAGGAGGACTGATGGGGACACCAGATGTTAGGAGGACTGATGGGAACACCAGATGTAAGGAGGACTGATGGGAACACCAGGTTTTAGGAGGACTGATGGGGACACCAGATGTTAGGAGGACTGATGGGGACACCGGATGTTAGGAGGACTGATGGGGACACCAGATGTTAGGAGGACTGATGGGGACACCGGATGTTAGGAGGACTGATGGGAACACCAGATGTTAGGAGGACTGATGGGGACACCGGATGTTAGGAGGACCGATGGAGACACGGGATGTTAGGAGGACCGATGGGGACACCGGATGTTAGGAGGACTGATGGGGACACCGGATGTTAGGAGGACCGATGGAGACACCGGATGTTAGGAGGACTGATGGGGACACCGGATGTTAGGAGGACTGATGGGGACACCGGATGTAAGAGGGACTGATGGGGACACCGGATGTAAGAAGGACTGATGGGGACACCAGATGTAAGGAGGACTGATGGGGACACCAGATGTAAGGAGGACTGATGGGGACACCAGATGTAAGGAGGACTGATGGGGACACCAGATGTAAGAAGGACTGATGGGGACACCAGATTTTAGGAGGACTGATGGGGACACCAGATGTTAGGAGGACTGATGGGGACACCAGATGTAAGGAGGACTGATGGGGACACCAGATGTAAGGAGGACTGATGGGGACACCAGATGTTAGGAGGACTGATGGGGACACCAGATGTTAGGAGGACTGATGAGGACACCGGATGTAAGAAGGACTGTTGGGGACACCAGATGTTAGGAGGACTGATGGGGACACCGGATGTAAGAAGGACTGATGGAGACACCAGATGTTAGGAGGACTGATGGGGACACCGGATGTAAGAAGGACTGATGGGGACACCGGATGTAAGGAGGACTGATGGGGACACCGGATGTAAGGAGGGGGGAACCCACGCTGTTTTTATCAATGATTTTTATGTATATTGCTGGGATCTGGCAATACATTACAGTCTCAAGCAATTTTGAATGACATTGTTTCCTTTAGAAATGTCATTTTGCTGCGGTACTGTTCTAAACATGGGGAAAATGCGCTACTTTACAGGCAGACTAAGGGAACCCTTAAGGAATGATATTTAAAGGAATATTTAATTTTTATTGTTTCACTTTAAGCATTATTAGAATCACTGCTCCTAAAAAAAACAAAAAACGGCCATTTTAAAAACGTTTTTTTGCATTGATCCATGACCCCTGGGGCAGGACCCGGGTCCCCAAACACTTTTTATGGCAATAACTTGCATATATCGTGTCCCATAGACTTCACTGGTGTTCACACAAGTGTTCTGTCTGTACCCAAGTTCTGATGCGATGCGATCCGGGGGTGTTCCGCTCATCCCTAATGTGAGGCAATGTGGATTGGATGACGGTGTTACTATGTGATGTGATTGATACATTTGTCACCTTGTGAGTATAATAATTACCACTTTTTCTATGAATAAAGCGATGGTTTTAGGGTGAGGCACTAGGCCTGGGCGCCCGCTCTGTCTTTTTATGGTTGCACGTGGAAGGAGATTGCACAATACAGGAAAAGAATTTCCAAGCAGATTTACCAACTATCCAGCAATAAAACAAAAACGAATTGTCCCGTCTAATAATTCAGAGGAGACTTTTGTTGCTCTCATTTCCAAATCTATGTGGAAGGTGCAGCGCCCCCCCAAGGCTCCTCTGTGAAGTGCGGCCCTAACTCTATATATATGTTTAGTTGCAGGTTTGTCCCTACATAGGATTGTTACTCTTTATTGCTTTCACTAAATATCCTATAAAGAGATCCAGTCACAACCTTCCAATTTACGTGATTTCCCTAAAACATAAATGTATTTTATTTATCACATGTATATCTATAATGCCGACAATTTACACATTTATATTGTACATTCATATCAGCCCTCTCGGAACTTACCATCTAAAACCGGCCACAGAAGGATTGAACCTCGACTGCTTCAACAGGGACAGGGCTGAGATTCAATCCATCCACGGGCAGGCTGGTTGTACTGAAATCCATCGACTTCAGCACACCCAGCCTGCTGGATTTCTTTCATGCGATCGCAGCCAGTGGCTATGGCTGCCAGCAGTGATCATTCTGTTCTGCTAGCGGGATAAGCTCCCCGCTGGCGGAACACAATATCACTATGGGAGGGATTTCCCCCTCTGTGTTGATGGGGGGAATCAAGCAAGTTTCTTTCTGTCCCCCCCATTGTGGAAGGAGAGAAAATGACACAATCTATGTGCTGCTAAAGTCCCCAACGTTGGCCATAGATGATCGCTTTTATTTGTCAATCAGCCAGCGATCAGGTTTTCAAAAAAACAAAATGGAATACCCATCCCCCTCTGTTCACATAAAAAAAAACCTAAAGAAACAGTTCTATAGAAATGTAACAAAACCACACCGACAAATATAATTAAGTTATGACATTTTATTAAAATATCAAATAGAAAATCACACAGAAGGAACTAAATTGCAAATGTATAAAACACTATGCAGTAAGAGGCACTGCCACCCTTGGGGGTAGATGAATGGGTGCAGCGGAGCCTAAGAAGAAGCATTTCCACCCTTGGGGTAGATAAGTGCAGTTTGGTGGGGCCTTAGAGAAGCACCAGTACGCTGGGTGTTGGGGAGTGAGGGCAGATGAAACTTGGGGGGAAGCTCTTCTGCCCACACTCACCCCCTACCCAGGGTGGTAGCATTCACTTTTGGTGGTAGTTGAGTGGGTGTAGTGGAGCCTGATCAGAGGCATTGCCACTCTTGGGGTAGATTAGTGCAGTTTGGTGGGGCCTGAGGGAAGCACCAGTACGCTGGGTGTTGGGGAGTGAGGGCAGATGAAACTTGGGGGGAAGCTCAACTGCCCACACTCACCCCATACCCAGGGTGGTAGCATTCACTTTTGGTGGTAGTTGAGACAGGCAGTGGAGCCTGATCAGAGGCATTTCCACCACTTGGTGGTAGATGAGTGCAGTTTTTTGGGGCCTTAGAGAAGCACCAACATGCTGGGTGTTGGGGAGTGAGGGCAGATGAAACTTGGGGGGAAGCTCTTCTGCCCACACTCACCCCATACCCAGGGTGGTAGCATTAACTTTTGGTGGTAGATGAGTGGGTGTAGTGGAGCCTGATCAGAGGCATTTCCACTCTTGGGGGGGTAGATTAGTGCAGTTTAGTGGGGCCTGAGGGAAGCACCAACATGCTGGGTGTTGGGGAGTGAGGGCAGATGAAACTTGGGGGGAAGCTCAACTGCCCACACTCACCCCATACCCAGGGTGGTAGCATTCACTTTTGGGGGTAGATGAGTGGGTGTAGTGGAGCCTGATCAGAGGCATTTCCACTCTTGGTGGTAGATTAGTGCAGTTTGGTGGGGCCTGAGGGAAGCACCAGTACGCTGGGTGTTGGGGAGTGAGGGCAGATGAAACTTGGGGGGAAGCTCAACTGCCCACACTTACCCCATACCCAGGGTGGTAGCATTCACTTTTGGTGGTAGATGAGTGGGTGCAGTGGAGCCTGACCAGAGGCATTACCACTCTTGGGGGGTAGATTAGTGCAGTTTGGTGGGGCCTGAGGGAAGCACCAACATGCTGGGTGTTGGGGAGTGAGGGCAGATGAAACTTGGGGGGAAGCTCTTCTGCCCACACTCACCCCATACCCAGGGTGGTAGCATTCACTTTTGGTGGTAGTTGAGACAGGCAGTGGAGCCTGATCAGAGGCATTTCCACCACTTGGTGGTAGATTAGTGCAATTTGGTGGGGCCTGAGGGAAGCACCAGTACGCTGGGTGTTGGGGAGTGAGGGCAGATGAAACTTGGGGGGAAGCTCAACTGCCCACACTCACCCCATACCCAGGGTGGTAGCATTCACTTTTGGGGGTAGATGAGTGGGTGTAGTGGAGCCTGATCAGAGGCATTGCCACTCTTGGGGTAGATTAGTGCAGTTTGGTGGGGCCTGAGGGAAGCACCAGTACGCTGGGTGTTGGGGAGTGAGGGCAGATGAAACTTGGGGGGAAGCTCAACTGCCCACACTCACCCCATACCCAGGGTGGTAGCATTCACTTTTGGGGGTAGATGAGTGGGTGTAGTGGAGCCTGATCAGAGGCATTTCCACTCTTGGGGGGGTAGATTAGTGCAGTTTAGTGGGGCCTGAGGGAAGCACCAACATGCTGGGTGTTGGGGAGTGAGGGCAGATGAAACTTGGGGGGAAGCTCTTCTGCCCACACTCACCCCATACCCAGGGTGGTAGCATTCACTTTTGGTGGTAGTTGAGACAGGCAGTGGAGCCTGATCAGAGGCATTTCCACCACTTGGTGGTAGAGGGGTGCAGTTTTTTGGGGCCTGGGGGGGAAGCACCAGTACGCTGGGTGTTGGGGAGTGAGGGCAGATGAAACTTGGGGGGAAGCTCCACTGCCCACGCTCGCCCCATACCCAGGGTGGTAGCACCCCCCTCTTAGTGGTAGGTGAGGCAGGTAGAGCCTGATTAGAGGCATTGCTACCCTTGGTTGTAGATGAGTGTGTTGGAGCCTGAGAGGCATTTTGACCCTTGAGGGTAGATGAGTGGGTGTAGTGGAGCCTGAGAGGCATTGCCACCCTTGAGGGTAGATGAGTGGGTGTAGCGGAGCCTGAGAGGCATTTTGACCCTTGGGGGTAGATGAGTGGGTGTATTGGAGCCTGAGAGGCATTGCCACCCTTGAGGGTAGATGAGTGGGTGTATTGGAGCCTGAGAGGCATTGCCACCCTTGAGGGTAGATGAGTGGGTGTAGCGGAGCCTGAGAGGCATTGCCACCCTTGGGGGTAGATGAGTCGGTGTAGCGGAGCCTGAGAGGCATTGCCACCCTTGGTTGTAGATGAGTGTGTTGGAGCCTGAGAGGCATTTTGACCCTTGGGGGTAGATGAGTGGGTGTAGCGGAGCCTGAGAGGCATTGCCACCCTTGGGGGTAGATGAGTGGGTGTAGCGGAGCCTGAGAGGCATTGCCACCCTTGGTTGTAGATGAGTGTGTTGGAGCCTGAGAGGCATTTTGACCCTTGGGGGTAGATGAGTGGGTGTAGCGGAGCCTGAGAGGCATTGCCACCCTTGGGGGTAGATGAGTGGGTGTAGCGGAGCCTGAGAGGCATTGCCACCCTTGGGGGTAGATGAGTGGGTGTATTGGAGCCTGAGAGGCATTTTGACCCTTGGGGGTAGATGAGTGGGTGTAGCGGAGCCTGAGAGGCATTGCCACCCTTGGGGGTAGATGAGTGGGTGTAGTGGAGCCTGAGAGGCATTTTGACCCTTGGGGGTAGATGAGTGGGTGTAGTGGAGCCTGAGAGGCATTGCCACCCTTGAGGGTAGATGAGTGGGTGTAGCGGAGCCTGAGAGGCATTTTGACCCTTGGGGGTAGATGAGTGGGTGTATTGGAGCCTGAGAGGCATTGCCACCCTTGAGGGTAGATGAGTGGGTGTATTGGAGCCTGAGAGGCATTGCCACCCTTGAGGGTAGATGAGTGGGTGTAGCGGAGCCTGAGAGGCATTGCCACCCTTGGGGGTAGATGAGTGGGTGTAGCGGAGCCTGAGAGGCATTTTGACCCTTGGGGGTAGATGAGTGGGTGTAGCGGAGCCTGAGAGGCATTGCCACCCTTGGGGGTAGATGAGTGGGTGTAGCGGAGCCTGAGAGGCATTTTGACCCTTGGGGGTAGATGAGTGGGTGTATTGGAGCCTGAGAGGCATTGCCACCCTTGGGGGTAGATGAGTGGGTGTAGCGGAGCCTGAGAGGCATTGCCACCCTTGGGGGTAGATGAGTGGGTGTAGCGGAGCCTGAGAGGCATTGCCACCCTTGGGGGTAGATGAGTGGGTGTAGCGGAGCCTGAGAGGCATTTTGACCCTTGGGGGTAGATGAGTGGGTGTAGCGGAGCCTGAGAGGCATTGCCACCCTTGGGGGTAGATGAGTGGGTGTAGCGGAGCCTGAGAGGCATTGCCACCCTTGGGGGTAGATGAGTGGGTGTAGCGGAGCCTGAGAGGCATTTTGACCCTTGGGGGTAGATGAGTGGGTGTAGCGGAGCCTGAGAGGCATTGCCACCCTTGGGGGTAGATGAGTGGGTGTAGCGGAGCCTGAGAGGCATTTTGACCCTTGGGGGTAGATGAGTGGGTGTAGCGGAGCCTGAGAGGCATTGCCACCCTTGGGGGTAGATGAGTGGGTGTAGCGGAGCCTGAGAGGCATTGCCACCCTTGGGGGTAGATGAGTGGGTGTAGCGGAGCCTGAGAGGCATTTTGACCCTTGGGGGTAGATGAGTGGGTGTAGCGGAGCCTGAGAGGCATTGCCACCCTTGGGGGTAGATGAGTGGGTGTAGCGGAGCCTGAGAGGCATTTTGACCCTTGGGGGTAGATGAGTGGGTGTAGCGGAGCCTGAGAGGCATTGCCACCCTTGGGGGTAGATGAGTGGGTGTAGCGGAGCCTGAGAGGCATTGCCACCCTTGGGGGTAGATGAGTGGGTGTAGCGGAGCCTGAGAGGCATTTTGACCCTTGGGGGTAGATGAGTGGGTGTAGCGGAGCCTGAGAGGCATTGCCACCCTTGGGGGTAGATGAGTGGGTGTAGCGGAGCCTGAGAGGCATTGCCACCCTTGGGGGTAGATGAGTGGGTGTAGCGGAGCCTGAGAGGCATTTTGACCCTTGGGGGTAGATGAGTGGGTGTAGCGGAGCCTGAGAGGCATTGCCACCCTTGGGGGTAGATGAGTGGGTGTAGCGGAGCCTGAGAGGCATTTTGACCCTTGGGGGTAGATGAGTGGGTGTATTGGAGCCTGAGAGGCATTGCCACCCTTGGGGGTAGATGAGTGGGTGTAGCGGAGCCTGAGAGGCATCGCCACCCTTGGGGGTAGATGAGTGGGTGTAGCGGAGCCTGAGAGGCATTTTGACCCTTGGGGGTAGATGAGTGGGTGTATTGGAGCCTGAGAGGCATTGCCACCCTTGAGGGTAGATGAGTGGGTGTAGCGGAGCCTGAGAGGCATTTTGACCCTTGGGGGTAGATGAGTGGGTGTAGCGGAGCCTGAGAGGCATTGCCACCCTTGGGGGTAGATGAGTGGGTGTAGCGGAGCCTGAGAGGCATTTTGACCCTTGGGGGTAGATGAGTGGGTGTAGCGGAGCCTGAGAGGCATTGCCACCCTTGGGGGTAGATGAGTGGGTGTAGCGGAGCCTGAGAGGCATTGCCACCCTTGGGGGTAGATGAGTGGGTGTAGCGGAGCCTGAGAGGCATTTTGACCCTTGGGGGTAGATGAGTGGGTGTAGCGGAGCCTGAGAGGCATTGCCACCCTTGGGGGTAGATGAGTGGGTGTAGCGGAGCCTGAGAGGCATTTTGACCCTTGGGGGTAGATGAGTGGGTGTAGCGGAGCCTGAGAGGCATTGCCACCCTTGGGGGTAGATGAGTGGGTGTAGCGGAGCCTGAGAGGCATTGCCACCCTTGGGGGTAGATGAGTGGGTGTAGCGGAGCCTGAGAGGCATTTTGACCCTTGGGGGTAGATGAGTGGGTGTAGCGGAGCCTGAGAGGCATTGCCACCCTTGGGGGTAGATGAGTGGGTGTAGCGGAGCCTGAGAGGCATTTTGACCCTTGGGGGTAGATGAGTGGGTGTAGCGGAGCCTGAGAGGCATTGCCACCCTTGGGGGTAGATGAGTGGGTGTAGCGGAGCCTGAGAGGCATTTTGACCCTTGGGGGTAGATGAGTGGGTGTAGCGGAGCCTGAGAGGCATTTTGACCCTTGGGGGTAGATGAGTGGGTGTAGCGGAGCCTGAGAGGCATTGCCACCCTTGGGGGTAGATGAGTGGGTGTAGCGGAGCCTGAGAGGCATTGCCACCCTTGGGGGTAGATGAGTGGGTGTAGCGGAGCCTGAGAGGCATTTTGACCCTTGGGGGTAGATGAGTGGGTGTAGCGGAGCCTGAGAGGCATTGCCACCCTTGGGGGTAGATGAGTGGGTGTAGCGGAGCCTGAGAGGCATTTTGACCCTTGGGGGTAGATGAGTGGGTGTATTGGAGCCTGAGAGGCATTGCCACCCTTGGGGGTAGATGAGTGGGTGTAGCGGAGCCTGAGAGGCATTGCCACCCTTGGGGGTAGATGAGTGGGTGTATTGGAGCCTGAGAGGCATTTTGACCCTTGAGGGTAGATGAGTGGGTGTAGCGGAGCCTGAGAGGCATTTTGACCCTTGGGGGTAGATGAGTGGGTGTAGCGGAGCCTGAGAGGCATTTTGACCCTTGGGGGTAGATGAGTGGGTGTAGCGGAGCCTGAGAGGCATTGCCACCCTTGGGGGTAGATGAGTGGGTGTAGCGGAGCCTGAGAGGCATTTTGACCCTTGGGGGTAGATGAGTGGGTGTAGCGGAGCCTGAGAGGCATTGCCACCCTTGGGGGTAGATGAGTGGGTGTAGCGGAGCCTGAGAGGCATTGCCACCCTTGGGGGTAGATGAGTGGGTGTAGCGGAGCCTGAGAGGCATTTTGACCCTTGGGGGTAGATGAGTGGGTGTAGCGGAGCCTGAGAGGCATTGCCACCCTTGGGGGTAGATGAGTGGGTGTAGCGGAGCCTGAGAGGCATTTTGACCCTTGGGGGTAGATGAGTGGGTGTATTGGAGCCTGAGAGGCATTGCCACCCTTGGGGGTAGATGAGTGGGTGTAGCGGAGCCTGAGAGGCATTGCCACCCTTGGGGGTAGATGAGTGGGTGTAGCGGAGCCTGAGAGGCATTTTGACCCTTGGGGGTAGATGAGTGGGTGTATTGGAGCCTGAGAGGCATTGCCACCCTTGAGGGTAGATGAGTGGGTGTAGCGGAGCCTGAGAGGCATTTTGACCCTTGGGGGTAGATGAGTGGGTGTAGCGGAGCCTGAGAGGCATTGCCACCCTTGGGGGTAGATGAGTGGGTGTAGCGGAGCCTGAGAGGCATTTTGACCCTTGGGGGTAGATGAGTGGGTGTAGCGGAGCCTGAGAGGCATTGCCACCCTTGGGGGTAGATGAGTGGGTGTAGCGGAGCCTGAGAGGCATTGCCACCCTTGGGGGTAGATGAGTGGGTGTAGCGGAGCCTGAGAGGCATTTTGACCCTTGGGGGTAGATGAGTGGGTGTAGCGGAGCCTGAGAGGCATTGCCACCCTTGGGGGTAGATGAGTGGGTGTAGCGGAGCCTGAGAGGCATTTTGACCCTTGGGGGTAGATGAGTGGGTGTAGCGGAGCCTGAGAGGCATTGCCACCCTTGGGGGTAGATGAGTGGGTGTAGCGGAGCCTGAGAGGCATTGCCACCCTTGGGGGTAGATGAGTGGGTGTAGCGGAGCCTGAGAGGCATTTTGACCCTTGGGGGTAGATGAGTGGGTGTAGCGGAGCCTGAGAGGCATTGCCACCCTTGGGGGTAGATGAGTGGGTGTAGCGGAGCCTGAGAGGCATTTTGACCCTTGGGGGTAGATGAGTGGGTGTAGCGGAGCCTGAGAGGCATTGCCACCCTTGGGGGTAGATGAGTGGGTGTAGCGGAGCCTGAGAGGCATTGCCACCCTTGGGGGTAGATGAGTGGGTGTAGCGGAGCCTGAGAGGCATTTTGACCCTTGGGGGTAGATGAGTGGGTGTAGCGGAGCCTGAGAGGCATTGCCACCCTTGGGGGTAGATGAGTGGGTGTAGCGGAGCCTGAGAGGCATTGCCACCCTTGGGGGTAGATGAGTGGGTGTAGCGGAGCCTGAGAGGCATTTTGACCCTTGGGGGTAGATGAGTGGGTGTAGCGGAGCCTGAGAGGCATTGCCACCCTTGGGGGTAGATGAGTGGGTGTAGCGGAGCCTGAGAGGCATTTTGACCCTTGGGGGTAGATGAGTGGGTGTATTGGAGCCTGAGAGGCATTGCCACCCTTGGGGGTAGATGAGTGGGTGTAGCGGAGCCTGAGAGGCATTGCCACCCTTGGGGGTAGATGAGTGGGTGTATTGGAGCCTGAGAGGCATTTTGACCCTTGAGGGTAGATGAGTGGGTGTAGCGGAGCCTGAGAGGCATTTTGACCCTTGGGGGTAGATGAGTGGGTGTAGCGGAGCCTGAGAGGCATTTTGACCCTTGGGGGTAGATGAGTGGGTGTAGCGGAGCCTGAGAGGCATTGCCACCCTTGGGGGTAGATGAGTGGGTGTAGCGGAGCCTGAGAGGCATTTTGACCCTTGGGGGTAGATGAGTGGGTGTAGCGGAGCCTGAGAGGCATTGCCACCCTTGGGGGTAGATGAGTGGGTGTATTGGAGCCTGAGAGGCATTGCCACCCTTGGGGGTAGATGAGTGGGTGTATTGGAGCCTGAGAGGCATTGCCACCCTTGGGGGTAGATGAGTGGGTGTAGCGGAGCCTGAGAGGCATTGCCACCCTTGAGGGTAGATGAGTGGGTGTAGCGGAGCCTGAGAGGCATTGCCACCCTTGGGGGTAGATGAGTGGGTGTAGCGGAGCCTGAGAGGCATTTTGACCCTTGGGGGTAGATGAGTGGGTGTAGCGGAGCCTGAGAGGCATTTTGACCCTTGAGGGTAGATGAGTGGGTGTAGCGGAGCCTGAGAGGCATTTTGACCCTTGGGGGTAGATGAGTGGGTGTAGCGGAGCCTGAGAGGCATTGCCACCCTTGGGGGTAGATGAGTGGGTGTAGCGGAGCCTGAGAGGCATTTTGACCCTTGGGGGTAGATGAGTGGGTGTATTGGAGCCTGAGAGGCATTGCCACCCTTGGGGGTAGATGAGTGGGTGTAGCGGAGCCTGAGAGGCATTTTGACCCTTGAGGGTAGATGAGTGGGTGTATTGGAGCCTGAGAGGCATTGCCACCCTTGGGGGTAGATGAGTGGGTGTAGCGGAGCCTGAGAGGCATTTTGACCCTTGGGGGTAGATGAGTGGGTGTATTGGAGCCTGAGAGGCATTGCCACCCTTGGGGGTAGATGAGTGGGTGTAGCGGAGCCTGAGAGGCATTGCCACCCTTGAGGGTAGATGAGTGGGTGTAGCGGAGCCTGAGAGGCATTGCCACCCTTGGGGGTAGATGAGTGGGTGTAGCGGAGCCTTAGAGGCATTGCCACCCTTGGGGGTAGATGAGTGGGTGTAGCGGAGCCTGAGAGGCATTGCCACCCTTGAGGGTAGATGAGTGGGTGTATTGGAGCCTGAGAGGCATTGCCACCCTTGGGGGTAGATGAGTGGGTGTAGCGGAGCCTGAGAGGCATTTTGACCCTTGGGGGTAGATGAGTGGGTGTAGCGGAGCCTGAGAGGCATTGCCACCCTTGGGGGTAGATGAGTGGGTGTAGCGGAGCCTGAGAGGCATTGCCACCCTTGGGGGTAGATGAGTGGGTGTAGCGGAGCCTGAGAGGCATTTTGACCCTTGGGGGTAGATGAGTGGGTGTAGCGGAGCCTGAGAGGCATTGCCACCCTTGGGGGTAGATGAGTGGGTGTAGCGGAGCCTGAGAGGCATTTTGACCCTTGGGGGTAGATGAGTGGGTGTAGCGGAGCCTGAGAGGCATTGCCACCCTTGGGGGTAGATGAGTGGGTGTAGCGGAGCCTGAGAGGCATTGCCACCCTTGGGGGTAGATGAGTGGGTGTAGCGGAGCCTGAGAGGCATTTTGACCCTTGGGGGTAGATGAGTGGGTGTAGCGGAGCCTGAGAGGCATTGCCACCCTTGGGGGTAGATGAGTGGGTGTAGCGGAGCCTGAGAGGCATTTTGACCCTTGGGGGTAGATGAGTGGGTGTAGCGGAGCCTGAGAGGCATTGCCACCCTTGGGGGTAGATGAGTGGGTGTAGCGGAGCCTGAGAGGCATTGCCACCCTTGGGGGTAGATGAGTGGGTGTAGCGGAGCCTGAGAGGCATTTTGACCCTTGGGGGTAGATGAGTGGGTGTAGCGGAGCCTGAGAGGCATTGCCACCCTTGGGGGTAGATGAGTGGGTGTAGCGGAGCCTGAGAGGCATTGCCACCCTTGGGGGTAGATGAGTGGGTGTAGCGGAGCCTGAGAGGCATTTTGACCCTTGGGGGTAGATGAGTGGGTGTAGCGGAGCCTGAGAGGCATTGCCACCCTTGGGGGTAGATGAGTGGGTGTAGCGGAGCCTGAGAGGCATTTTGACCCTTGGGGGTAGATGAGTGGGTGTATTGGAGCCTGAGAGGCATTGCCACCCTTGGGGGTAGATGAGTGGGTGTAGCGGAGCCTGAGAGGCATTGCCACCCTTGGGGGTAGATGAGTGGGTGTATTGGAGCCTGAGAGGCATTTTGACCCTTGAGGGTAGATGAGTGGGTGTAGCGGAGCCTGAGAGGCATTTTGACCCTTGGGGGTAGATGAGTGGGTGTAGCGGAGCCTGAGAGGCATTTTGACCCTTGGGGGTAGATGAGTGGGTGTAGCGGAGCCTGAGAGGCATTGCCACCCTTGGGGGTAGATGAGTGGGTGTAGCGGAGCCTGAGAGGCATTTTGACCCTTGGGGGTAGATGAGTGGGTGTAGCGGAGCCTGAGAGGCATTGCCACCCTTGGGGGTAGATGAGTGGGTGTAGCGGAGCCTGAGAGGCATTGCCACCCTTGGGGGTAGATGAGTGGGTGTAGCGGAGCCTGAGAGGCATTGCCACCCTTGGGGGTAGATGAGTGGGTGTAGCGGAGCCTGAGAGGCATTGCCACTCTTGGGGGTAGATGAGTGGGTGTAGCGGAGCCTGAGAGGCATTTTGACCCTTGGGGGTAGATGAGTGGGTGTATTGGAGCCTGAGAGGCATTGCCACCCTTGGGGGTAGATGAGTAGGTGTAGCGGAGCCTGAGAGGCATTGCCACCCTTGGGGGTAGATGAGTGGGTGTATTGGAGCCTGAGAGGCATTGCCACCCTTGGGGGTAGATGAGTGGGTGTATTGGAGCCTGAGAGGCATTGCCACCCTTGGGGGTAGATGAGTGGGTGTAGCGGAGCCTGAGAGGCATTGCCACCCTTGAGGGTAGATGAGTGGGTGTAGCGGAGCCTGAGAGGCATTGCCACCCTTGGGGGTAGATGAGTGGGTGTAGCGGAGCCTGAGAGGCATTTTGACCCTTGGGGGTAGATGAGTGGGTGTAGCGGAGCCTGAGAGGCATTTTGACCCTTGAGGGTAGATGAGTGGGTGTAGCGGAGCCTGAGAGGCATTTTGACCCTTGGGGGTAGATGAGTGGGTGTAGCGGAGCCTGAGAGGCATTGCCACCCTTGGGGGTAGATGAGTGGGTGTAGCGGAGCCTGAGAGGCATTTTGACCCTTGGGGGTAGATGAGTGGGTGTATTGGAGCCTGAGAGGCATTGCCACCCTTGGGGGTAGATGAGTGGGTGTAGCGGAGCCTGAGAGGCATTTTGACCCTTGAGGGTAGATGAGTGGGTGTATTGGAGCCTGAGAGGCATTGCCACCCTTGGGGGTAGATGAGTGGGTGTAGCGGAGCCTGAGAGGCATTTTGACCCTTGGGGGTAGATGAGTGGGTGTATTGGAGCCTGAGAGGCATTGCCACCCTTGGGGGTAGATGAGTGGGTGTAGCGGAGCCTGAGAGGCATTTTGACCCTTGGGGGTAGATGAGTGGGTGTATTGGAGCCTGAGAGGCATTGCCACCCTTGGGGGTAGATGAGTGGGTGTAGCGGAGCCTGAGAGGCATTTTGACCCTTGAGGGTAGATGAGTGGGTGTATTGGAGCCTGAGAGGCATTGCCACCCTTGGGGGTAGATGAGTGGGTGTAGCGGAGCCTGAGAGGCATTTTGACCCTTGGGGGTAGATGAGTGGGTGTATTGGAGCCTGAGAGGCATAGCCACCCTTGGGGGTAGATGAGTGGGTGTAGCGGAGCCTGAGAGGCATTGCCACCCTTGGGGGTAGATGAGTGGGTGTAGCGGAGCCTTAGAGGCATTGCCACCCTTGGGGGTAGATGAGTGGGTGTAGCGGAGCCTGAGAGGCATTGCCACCCTTGAGGGTAGATGAGTGGGTGTATTGGAGCCTGAGAGGCATTGCCACCCTTGGGGGTAGATGAGTGGGTGTAGCGGAGCCTGAGAGGCATTTTGACCCTTGGGGGTAGATGAGTGGGTGTAGCGGAGCCTGAGAGGCATTTTGACCCTTGGGGGTAGATGAGTGGGTGTAGCGGAGCCTGAGAGGCATTGCCACCCTTGAGGGTAGATGAGTCGGTGTAGCGGAGCCTGAGAGGCATTGCCACTCTTGGGGGTAGATGAGTCGGTGTAGCGGAGCCTGAGAGGCATTGCCACCCTTGGGGGTAGATGAGTGGGTGTAGCGGAGCCTGAGAGGCATTTTGACCCTTGGGGGTAGATGAGTCGGTGTAGCGGAGCCTGAGAGGCATTGCCACCCTTGGGGGTAGATGAGTGGGTGTAGCGGAGCCTGAGAGGCATTTTGACCCTTGGGGGTAGATGAGTGGGTGTAGCGGAGCCTGAGAGGCATTGCTACCCTTGGGGGTAGATGAGTGGGTGTAGCGGAGCCTGAGAGGCATTGCCACCCTTGGGGGTAGATGAGTGGGTGTAGCGGAGCCTGAGAGGCATTTTGACCCTTGAGGGTAGATGAGTGGGTGTATTGGAGCCTGAGAGGCATTTTGACCCTTGGGGGTAGATGAGTGGGTGTAGCGGAGCCTGAGAGGCATTGCCACCCTTGGGGGTAGATGAGTGGGTGTAGCGGAGCCTGAGAGGCATTGCCACCCTTGGGGGTAGATGAGTGGGTGTAGCGGAGCCTGAGAGGCATTTTGACCCTTGGGGGTAGATGAGTGGGTGTATTGGAGCCTGAGAGGCATTGCCACCCTTGGGGGTAGATGAGTGGGTGTAGCGGAGCCTGAGAGGCATTTTGACCCTTGAGGGTAGATGAGTGGGTGTATTGGAGCCTGAGAGGCATTGCCACCCTTGGGGGTAGATGAGTGGGTGTAGCGGAGCCTGAGAGGCATTTTGACCCTTGGGGGTAGATGAGTGGGTGTATTGGAGCCTGAGAGGCATTGCCACCCTTGGGGGTAGATGAGTGGGTGTAGCGGAGCCTGAGAGGCATTGCCACCCTTGGGGGTAGATGAGTGGGTGTAGCGGAGCCTTAGAGGCATTGCCACCCTTGGGGGTAGATGAGTGGGTGTAGCGGAGCCTGAGAGGCATTGCCACCCTTGAGGGTAGATGAGTGGGTGTATTGGAGCCTGAGAGGCATTGCCACCCTTGGGGGTAGATGAGTGGGTGTAGCGGAGCCTGAGAGGCATTTTGACCCTTGGGGGTAGATGAGTGGGTGTAGCGGAGCCTGAGAGGCATTGCCACCCTTGGGGGTAGATGAGTGGGTGTAGCGGAGCCTGAGAGGCATTGCCACCCTTGAGGGTAGATGAGTCGGTGTAGCGGAGCCTGAGAGGCATTGCCACTCTTGGGGGTAGATGAGTCGGTGTAGCGGAGCCTGAGAGGCATTGCCACCCTTGGGGGTAGATGAGTGGGTGTAGCGGAGCCTGAGAGGCATTTTGACCCTTGGGGGTAGATGAGTGGGTGTATTGGAGCCTGAGAGGCATTGCCACCCTTGGGGGTAGATGAGTAGGTGTAGCGGAGCCTGAGAGGCATTGCCACCCTTGGGGGTAGATGAGTGGGTGTAGCGGAGCCTGAGAGGCATTTTGACCCTTGGGGGTAGATGAGTGGGTGTAGCGGAGCCTGAGAGGCATTGCCACCCTTGGGGGTAGATGAGTGGGTGTAGCGGAGCCTGAGAGGCATTGCCACCCTTGGGGGTAGATGAGTGGGTGTAGCGGAGCCTGAGAGGCATTGCCACCCTTGGGGGTAGATGAGTGGGTGTAGCGGAGCCTGAGAGGCATTGCCACCCTTGGGGGTAGATGAGTGGGTGTAGCGGAGCCTGAGAGGCATTGCCACTCTTGGGGGTAGATGAGTGGGTGTAGCGGAGCCTGAGAGGCATTTTGACCCTTGGGGGTAGATGAGTGGGTGTATTGGAGCCTGAGAGGCATTGCCACCCTTGGGGGTAGATGAGTAGGTGTAGCGGAGCCTGAGAGGCATTGCCACCCTTGGGGGTAGATGAGTGGGTGTATTGGAGCCTGAGAGGCATTGCCACCCTTGGGGGTAGATGAGTGGGTGTATTGGAGCCTGAGAGGCATTGCCACCCTTGGGGGTAGATGAGTGGGTGTAGCGGAGCCTGAGAGGCATTGCCACCCTTGAGGGTAGATGAGTGGGTGTAGCGGAGCCTGAGAGGCATTGCCACCCTTGGGGGTAGATGAGTGGGTGTAGCGGAGCCTGAGAGGCATTTTGACCCTTGGGGGTAGATGAGTGGGTGTAGCTGAGCCTGAGAGGCATTTTGACCCTTGAGGGTAGATGAGTGGGTGTAGCGGAGCCTGAGAGGCATTTTGACCCTTGGGGGTAGATGAGTGGGTGTAGCGGAGCCTGAGAGGCATTGCCACCCTTGGGGGTAGATGAGTGGGTGTAGCGGAGCCTGAGAGGCATTTTGACCCTTGGGGGTAGATGAGTGGGTGTATTGGAGCCTGAGAGGCATTGCCACCCTTGGGGGTAGATGAGTGGGTGTAGCGGAGCCTGAGAGGCATTTTGACCCTTGAGGGTAGATGAGTGGGTGTATTGGAGCCTGAGAGGCATTGCCACCCTTGGGGGTAGATGAGTGGGTGTAGCGGAGCCTGAGAGGCATTTTGACCCTTGGGGGTAGATGAGTGGGTGTATTGGAGCCTGAGAGGCATTGCCACCCTTGGGGGTAGATGAGTGGGTGTAGCGGAGCCTGAGAGGCATTTTGACCCTTGGGGGTAGATGAGTGGGTGTATTGGAGCCTGAGAGGCATTGCCACCCTTGGGGGTAGATGAGTGGGTGTAGCGGAGCCTGAGAGGCATTTTGACCCTTGAGGGTAGATGAGTGGGTGTATTGGAGCCTGAGAGGCATTGCCACCCTTGGGGGTAGATGAGTGGGTGTAGCGGAGCCTGAGAGGCATTTTGACCCTTGGGGGTAGATGAGTGGGTGTATTGGAGCCTGAGAGGCATTGCCACCCTTGGGGGTAGATGAGTGGGTGTAGCGGAGCCTGAGAGGCATTGCCACCCTTGGGGGTAGATGAGTGGGTGTAGCGGAGCCTTAGAGGCATTGCCACCCTTGGGGGTAGATGAGTGGGTGTAGCGGAGCCTGAGAGGCATTGCCACCCTTGAGGGTAGATGAGTGGGTGTATTGGAGCCTGAGAGGCATTGCCACCCTTGGGGGTAGATGAGTGGGTGTAGCGGAGCCTGAGAGGCATTTTGACCCTTGGGGGTAGATGAGTGGGTGTAGCGGAGCCTGAGAGGCATTGCCACCCTTGGGGGTAGATGAGTGGGTGTAGCGGAGCCTGAGAGGCATTGCCACCCTTGAGGGTAGATGAGTCGGTGTAGCGGAGCCTGAGAGGCATTGCCACTCTTGGGGGTAGATGAGTCGGTGTAGCGGAGCCTGAGAGGCATTGCCACCCTTGGGGGTAGATGAGTGGGTGTAGCGGAGCCTGAGAGGCATTTTGACCCTTGGGGGTAGATGAGTCGGTGTAGCGGAGCCTGAGAGGCATTGCCACCCTTGGGGGTAGATGAGTGGGTGTAGCGGAGCCTGAGAGGCATTTTGACCCTTGGGGGTAGATGAGTGGGTGTAGCGGAGCCTGAGAGGCATTGCTACCCTTGGGGGTAGATGAGTGGGTGTAGCGGAGCCTGAGAGGCATTGCCACCCTTGGGGGTAGATGAGTGGGTGTAGCGGAGCCTGAGAGGCATTTTGACCCTTGAGGGTAGATGAGTGGGTGTATTGGAGCCTGAGAGGCATTTTGACCCTTGGGGGTAGATGAGTGGGTGTAGCGGAGCCTGAGAGGCATTGCCACCCTTGGGGGTAGATGAGTGGGTGTAGCGGAGCCTGAGAGGCATTGCCACCCTTGGGGGTAGATGAGTGGGTGTAGCGGAGCCTGAGAGGCATTTTGACCCTTGGGGGTAGATGAGTGGGTGTATTGGAGCCTGAGAGGCATTGCCACCCTTGGGGGTAGATGAGTGGGTGTAGCGGAGCCTGAGAGGCATTTTGACCCTTGAGGGTAGATGAGTGGGTGTATTGGAGCCTGAGAGGCATTGCCACCCTTGGGGGTAGATGAGTGGGTGTAGCGGAGCCTGAGAGGCATTTTGACCCTTGGGGGTAGATGAGTGGGTGTATTGGAGCCTGAGAGGCATTGCCACCCTTGGGGGTAGATGAGTGGGTGTAGCGGAGCCTGAGAGGCATTGCCACCCTTGGGGGTAGATGAGTGGGTGTAGCGGAGCCTTAGAGGCATTGCCACCCTTGGGGGTAGATGAGTGGGTGTAGCGGAGCCTGAGAGGCATTGCCACCCTTGAGGGTAGATGAGTGGGTGTATTGGAGCCTGAGAGGCATTGCCACCCTTGGGGGTAGATGAGTGGGTGTAGCGGAGCCTGAGAGGCATTTTGACCCTTGGGGGTAGATGAGTGGGTGTAGCGGAGCCTGAGAGGCATTGCCACCCTTGGGGGTAGATGAGTGGGTGTAGCGGAGCCTGAGAGGCATTGCCACCCTTGAGGGTAGATGAGTCGGTGTAGCGGAGCCTGAGAGGCATTGCCACTCTTGGGGGTAGATGAGTCGGTGTAGCGGAGCCTGAGAGGCATTGCCACCCTTGGGGGTAGATGAGTGGGTGTAGCGGAGCCTGAGAGGCATTTTGACCCTTGGGGGTAGATGAGTCGGTGTAGCGGAGCCTGAGAGGCATTGCCACCCTTGGGGGTAGATGAGTGGGTGTAGCGGAGCCTGAGAGGCATTTTGACCCTTGGGGGTAGATGAGTGGGTGTAGCGGAGCCTGAGAGGCATTGCTACCCTTGGGGGTAGATGAGTGGGTGTAGCGGAGCCTGAGAGGCATTGCCACCCTTGGGGGTAGATGAGTGGGTGTAGCGGAGCCTGAGAGGCATTTTGACCCTTGGGGGTAGATGAGTGGGTGTAGCGGAGCCTGAGAGGCATTGCCACCCTTGGGGGTAGATGAGTGGGTGTATTGGAGCCTGAGAGGCATTGCCACCCTTGAGGGTAGATGAGTGGGTGTAGCGGAGCCTGAGAGGCATTACCACCCTTGAGGGTAGATGAGTGGGTGTAGCGGAGCCTGAGAGGCATTTTGACCCTTGGGGGTAGATGAGTGGGTGTATTGGAGCCTGAGAGGCATTTTGACCCTTGGGGGTAGATGAGTGGGTGTAGCGGAGCCTGAGAGGCATTGCCACCCTTGGGGGTAGATGAGTGGGTGTAGCGGAGCCTGAGAGGCATTGCCACCCTTGGGGGTAGATGAGTGGGTGTAGCGGAGCCTGAGAGGCATTGCCACCCTTGGGGGTAGATGAGTGGGTGTATTGGAGCCTGAGAGGCATTGCCACCCTTGGGGGTAGATGAGTGGGTGTATTGGAGCCTGAGAGGCATTGCCACCCTTGGGGGTAGATGAGTGGGTGTAGCGGAGCCTGAGAGGCATTGCCACCCTTGAGGGTAGATGAGTGGGTGTAGCGGAGCCTGAGAGGCATTGCCACCCTTGGGGGTAGATGAGTGGGTGTAGCGGAGCCTGAGAGGCATTGCCACCCTTGGGGGTAGATGAGTGGGTGTAGCGGAGCCTGAGAGGCATTGCCACCCTTGGGGGTAGATGAGTGGGTGTATTGGAGCCTGAGAGGCATTGCCACCCTTGGGGGTAGATGAGTGGGTGTATTGGAGCCTGAGAGGCATTGCCACCCTTGGGGGTAGATGAGTGGGTGTAGCGGAGCCTGAGAGGCATTGCCACCCTTGAGGGTAGATGAGTGGGTGTAGCGGAGCCTGAGAGGCATTGCCACCCTTGGGGGTAGATGAGTGGGTGTAGCGGAGCCTGAGAGGCATTGCCACCCTTGGGGGTAGATGAGTGGGTGTAGCGGAGCCTGAGAGGCATTGCCACCCTTGGGGGTAGATGAGTGGGTGTAGCGGAGCCTGAGAGGCATTGCCACCCTTGGGGGTAGATGAGTGGGTGTATTGGAGCCTGAGAGGCATTGCCACCCTTGGGGGTAGATGAGTGGGTGTATTGGAGCCTGAGAGGCATTGCCACCCTTGGGGGTAGATGAGTGGGTGTAGCGGAGCCTGAGAGGCATTGCCACCCTTGGGGGTAGATGAGTGGGTGTATTGGAGCCTGAGAGGCATTGCCACCCTTGGGGGTAGATGAGTGGGTGTAGCGGAGCCTGAGAGGCATTTTGACCCTTGAGGGTAGATGAGTGGGTGTAGCGGAGCCTGAGAGGCATTGCCACCCTTGGGGGTAGATGAGTGGGTGTAGCGGAGCCTGAGAGGCATTGCCACCCTTGGGGGTAGATGAGTGGGTGTAGCGGAGCCTGAGAGGCATTGCCACCCTTGAGGGTAGATGAGTGGGTGTAGCGGAGCCTGAGAGGCATTTTGACCCTTGGGGGTAGATGAGTGGGTGTAGCGGAGCCTGAGAGGCATTGCCACCCTTGGGGGTAGATGAGTGGGTGTAGCGGAGCCTGAGAGGCATTGCCACCCTTGGGGGTAGATGAGTCGGTGTAGTGGAGCCTGAGAGGCATTGCCACCCTTGAGGGTAGATGAGTGGGTGTAGCGGAGCCTGAGAGGCATTGCCACCCTTGGGGGTAGATGAGTGGGTGTAGCGGAGCCTGAGAGGCATTGCCACCCTTGGGGGTAGATGAGTCGGTGTAGCGGAGCCTGAGAGGCATTGCCACCCTTGGGGGTAGATGAGTGGGTGTAGCGGAGCCTGAGAGGCATTGCCACCCTTGGGGGTAGATGAGTGGGTGTAGCGGAGCCTTAGAGGCATTGCCACCCTTGGGGGTAGATGAGTGGGTGTAGCGGAGCCTTAGAGGCATTGCCACCCTTGAGGGTAGATGAGTGGGTGTAGCGGAGCCTTAGAGGCATTGCCACCCTTGAGGGTAGATGAGTGGGTGTAGCGGAGCCTGAGAGGCATTGCCACCCTTGGGGGTAGATGAGTGGGTGTAGCGGAGCCTTAGAGGCATTGCCACCCTTGAGGGTAGATGAGTGGGTGTAGCGGAGCCTGAGAGGCATTGCCACCCTTGGGGGTAGATGAGTGGGTGTATTGGAGCCTGAGAGGCATTTTGACCCTTGGGGGTAGATGAGTGGGTGTATTGGAGCCTGAGAGGCATTGCCACCCTTGGGGGTAGATGAGTGGGTGTATTGGAGCCTGAGAGGCATTGCCACCCTTGGGTGTAGATGAGTGGGTGTATTGGAGCCTGAGAGGCATTTTGACCCTTGAGGGTAGATGAGTGGGTGTATTGGAGCCTGAGAGGCATTTTGACCCTTGGGGTAGATGAGTGGGTGTAGCGGAGCCTGAGAGACATTGCCACCCTTGGGGGTAGATGAGTGGGTGTAGCGGAGCCTGAGAGGCATTGCCACCCTTGGGGGTAGATGAGTGGGTGTAGCGGAGCCTGAGAGGCATTTTGACCCTTGGGGGTAGATGAGTGGGTGTAGCGGAGCCTGAGAGGCATTGCCACCCTTGGGGGTAGATGAGTGGGTGTAGCGGAGCCTGAGAGGCATTTTGACCCTTGGGGGTAGATGAGTGGGTGTATTGGAGCCTGAGAGGCATTGCCACCCTTGGGTGTAGATGAGTGGGTGTATTGGAGCCTGAGAGGCATTTTGACCCTTGGGGGTAGATGAGTGGGTGTATTGGAGCCTGAGAGGCATTTTGACCCTTGAGGGTAGATGAGTGGGTGTATTGGAGCCTGAGAGGCATTTTGACCCTTGAGGGTAGATGAGTGGGTGTATTGGAGCCTGAGAGGCATTTTGACCCTTGGGGTAGATGAGTGGGTGTAGCGGAGCCTGAGAGGCATTGCCACCCTTGGGTGTAGATGAGTGGGTGTATTGGAGCCTGAGAGGCATTGCCACCCTTGGGGGTAGATGAGTGGGTGTATTGGAGCCTGAGAGGCATTTTGACCCTTGGGGTAGATGAGTGGGTGTATTGGAGCCTGAGAGGCATTGCCACCCTTGGGTGTAGATGAGTGGGTGTATTGGAGCCTGAGAGGCATTGCCACCCTTGGGTGTAGATGAGTGGGTGTATTGGAGCCTGAGAGGCATTTTGACCCTTGGGGGTAGATGAGTGGGTGTAGCGGAGCCTGAGAGGCATTTTGACCCTTGGGGTAGATGAGTGGGTGTATTGGAGCCTGAGAGGCATTGCCACCCTTGGGGGTAGATGAGTGGGTGTATTGGAGCCTGAGAGGCATTGCCACCCTTGGGGGTAGATGAGTGGGTGTATTGGAGCCTGAGAGGCATTGCCACCCTTGAGGGTAGATGAGTGGGTGTAGCGGAGCCTGAGAGGCATTGCCACCCTTGGGGGTAGATGAGTGGGTGTATTGGAGCCTGAGAGGCATTGCCACCGTTGGGGGTAGATGAGTGGGTGTAGCGGAGCCTGAGAGGCATTTTGACCGTTGGGGGTAGATGAGTGGGTGTAGCGGAGCCTGAGAGGCATTGCCACCCTTGGGGGTAGATGAGTGGGTGTATTGGAGCCTGAGAGGCATTGCCACCCTTGGGGGTAGATGAGTGGGTGTATTGGAGCCTGAGAGGCATTGCCACCCTTGGGGGTAGATGAGTGGGTGTAGCGGAGCCTGAGAGGCATTTTGACCCTCGGGGGTAGATGAGTGGGTGTAGCGGAGCCTGAGAGGCATTGCCACCCTTGGGGGTAGATGAGTGGGTGTAGCGGAGCCTGAGAGGCATTGCCACCCTTGGGGGTAGATGAGTGGGTGTAGCGGAGCCTGAGAGGCATTGCCACCCTTGGGGGTAGATGAGTGGGTGTATTGGAGCCTGAGAGGCATTGCCACCCTTGGGGGTAGATGAGTGGGTGTATTGGAGCCTGAGAGGCATTGCCACCCTTGGGGGTAGATGAGTGGGTGTAGCGGAGCCTGAGAGGCATTGCCACCCTTGGGGGTAGATGAGTGGGTGTAGCGGAGCCTTAGAGGCATTGCCACCCGTTTTGGGTCTGGGGAGGGGCAGTTGATCTAGAGGAAGGCGAAAAACCCCCAGCATAGCGTGAGCCAATGTGCTACAGCTGGGGGAAAATTCCTTCCTGACCCCTCCGAGAGGCGATCGGCTATTCCCTGGATCATCACCCAGACAGGTAGGTGGGGCTTGGGGTAAGGAGGGGGGTGGGCAATTGGAGCCACACCCTCGGTGGTAGGTAGGTGGGTGGGGATGTGGGTGTCAGTGTGTGGATAGCGGGGGAGGAGGGACCATCCCCCACACAGAGCTCCGGGGGAGGAGCCATTGGACTACAGCCGGGTCACGTGGTGTCTGTGTGTCGGGGAACCTGCTGCCTCTGCTCAGGATCTGAGGAACTACAACTCCCAGCATGCACTGTGTAAGTGACGGGGGTTCAGCTCCCGGCCTGGAATAGGACGCTGTGGGACTACATATCCCAGCATGATTTTCTCTATGGAGATATTACAGGTGCCAGTGATCTCTACATACCCCAGTCCGCTCCCCTCCCCCTCCCCAGGGGGAATTGCACCGCCTCCAGCCCCCCCTCCCCACTCATCTCCCAACACCCATTCTTCCCCCCTCAGGCCCAACCCGCCCACCTCTAACCCGGGGGGGTAAGAGACCCACCACCGCTTGTGGGAGATGAATGCGGGGTGCGATTACGCCTGAGGAGGGGGAGGGGAGAAGGCTGGGGTATGTAGAGATTGCTGGCACTTGTAGTACATCTATAGAAGAAATCATGCTGGGATATGTAGTCCTGTAACATCTTATTCCAGGCTGGGAGCTGAAACCCCATTGCTTACACAGTGCATGCTGGGAGTTGTAGTTCTTCAGATCCTGAGCAGAGGCAACAAGTTCCCCGGACCCACAGACACCACGTGACCCCGCTGTACTCCGGACAATAGCTCCTCCCCCAGAGCTCTGTGTGGGACGTGTTTCCTCTTCTGTGCTCTCTAGTGATGTCCAGTTCATGAACGGATCGTTCTTTTGAACCGGTTCTTTTTAGTGAACTGATTCTTTTGAAACATTTCACTATGACCTCAGTACATAGCAGAGCAGCAGAGCTGGCAGTGGTAATATGATCCTAGAGTGAGAGCTCCGCCCCTCCCTGCAACCAATTAGCTGACTCTAAGCACAGTGACACTCAGGAACTGGATACAAACTTAAAACAAGAGCCAGGAGTACACAGCACACCGAGTTAAAGAATCGTACTTGTTACCGAGTTAAAGAATCATACAAGTTACCGAGATAAAGAATCGTACAAGTTACCGAGATAAAGAATCGTACAAGTTACCGAGATAAAGAATCGTACAAGTTACCGAGATAAAGAATCGTACAAGTTACCGAGATAAAGAATCGTACAAGTTACCGAGATAAAGAATCGTACAAGTTACCGAGATAAAGAATCGTACAAGTTACCGAGATAAAGAATCGTACAAGTTACCGAGATAAAGAATCGTACAAGTTACCGAGATAAAGAATCATACAAGTTACCGAGATAAAGAATCGTACAAGTTACCGAGATAAAGAATCGTACAAGTTACCGAGATAAAGAATCGTACAAGTTACCGAGATAAAGAATCATACAAGTTACCGAGATAAAGAATCGTACAAGTTACCGAGATAAAGAATCGTACAAGTTACCGAGATAAAGAATCGTACAAGTTACCGAGATAAAGAATCGTACAAGTTACCGAGATAAAGAATCGTACAAGTTACCGAGATAAAGAATCGTACAAGTTACTGAGATAAAGAATCATACAAGTTACCGAGATAAAGAATCGTACTTGTTACCGAGTTAAAGAATCGTACTTGTTACCGAGATAAAGAATCGTACAAGTTACCGAGATAAAGAATCGTACAAGTTACCGAGTTAAAGAATCGTACTTGTTACCGAGATAAAGAATCGTACAAGTTACCGAGATAAAGAATCGTACAAGTTACTGAGATAAAGAATCATACAAGTTACCGAGTTAAAGAATCGTACTTGTTACCGAGTTAAAGAATCGTACTTGTTACCGAGATAAAGAATCGTACAAGTTACCGAGATAAAGAATCGTACAAGTTACCGAGTTAAAGAATCGTACTTGTTACCGAGATAAAGAATCGTACAAGTTACCGAGATAAAGAATCGTACAAGTTACCGAGATATAGAATCGTACAAGTTACCGAGATAAAGAATCGTACAAGTTACCGAGATAAAGAATCATACAAGTTACCGAGATAAAGAATCGTACAAGTTACCGAGATAAAGAATCGTACAAGTTACCGAGATAAAGAATCACACAAGTTACCGAGATAAAGAATCGTACAAGTTACCGAGATAAAGAATCGTACAAGTTACCGAGATAAAGAATCGTACAAGTTACCGAGATAAAGAATCGTACAAGTTACCGAGATAAAGAATCATACAAGTTACCGAGTTAAAGAATCGTACAAGTTACCGAGTTAAAGAATCGTACTTGTTACCGAGTTAAAGAATCGTACAAGTTACCGAGATAAAGAATCGTACAAGTTACCGAGATAAAGAATCGTACAAGTTACCGAGATAAAGAATCGTACAAGTTACCGAGATAAAGAATCGTACAAGTTACCGAGATAAAGAATCGTACAAGTTACCGAGATAAAGAATCGTACAAGTTACCGAGATAAAGAATCGTACAAGTTACCGAGATAAAGAATCATACAAGTTACCGAGTTAAAGAATCGTACAAGTTACCGAGATAAAGAATCGTACAAGTTACCGAGATAAAGAATCGTACAAGTTACCGAGATAAAGAATCGTACAAGTTACCGAGATAAAGAATCGTACAAGTTACCGAGATAAAGAATCGTACAAGTTACCGAGATAAAGAATCGTACAAGTTACCGAGATAAAGAATCATACAAGTTACCGAGATAAAGAATCGTACAAGTTACCGAGATAAAGAATCGTACAAGTTACCGAGATAAAGAATCGTACAAGTTACCGAGATAAAGAATCATACAAGTTACCGAGATAAAGAATCGTACAAGTTACCGAGATAAAGAATCGTACAAGTTACCGAGATAAAGAATCGTACAAGTTACCGAGATAAAGAATCGTACAAGTTACCGAGATAAAGAATCGTACAAGTTACCGAGATAAAGAATCGTACAAGTTACTGAGATAAAGAATCATACAAGTTACCGAGATAAAGAATCGTACTTGTTACCGAGTTAAAGAATCGTACTTGTTACCGAGATAAAGAATCGTACAAGTTACCGAGATAAAGAATCGTACAAGTTACCGAGTTAAAGAATCGTACTTGTTACCGAGATAAAGAATCGTACAAGTTACCGAGATAAAGAATCGTACAAGTTACTGAGATAAAGAATCATACAAGTTACCGAGTTAAAGAATCGTACTTGTTACCGAGTTAAAGAATCGTACTTGTTACCGAGATAAAGAATCGTACAAGTTACCGAGATAAAGAATCGTACAAGTTACCGAGTTAAAGAATCGTACTTGTTACCGAGATAAAGAATCGTACAAGTTACCGAGATAAAGAATCGTACAAGTTACCGAGATATAGAATCGTACAAGTTACCGAGATAAAGAATCGTACAAGTTACCGAGATAAAGAATCATACAAGTTACCGAGATAAAGAATCGTACAAGTTACCGAGATAAAGAATCGTACAAGTTACCGAGATAAAGAATCACACAAGTTACCGAGATAAAGAATCGTACAAGTTACCGAGATAAAGAATCGTACAAGTTACCGAGATAAAGAATCGTACAAGTTACCGAGATAAAGAATCGTACAAGTTACCGAGATAAAGAATCATACAAGTTACCGAGTTAAAGAATCGTACAAGTTACCGAGTTAAAGAATCGTACTTGTTACCGAGTTAAAGAATCGTACAAGTTACCGAGTTAACGAGTGAAAGAATCATATCAGTTTTTAGAACACAGTACACTAAAAGAACCATGAGTCACCACCAGTAGAGAACACTACACTAAATCAATGATCAGCTAGCAGTAGTACACTTACAGACTGCTTTATAGACAGAGAGGACAGAGTCAGGATAAGAAGATATCCTCATTCAGATTAATTATTTAACCCTTTAATATTTAGTTGGTTTATGCTAAAGAAGATATTCATGTTAAGAAGGACAGGAATGCCTTCTGGGACATGTGTCTAATTTAGTAGCTATATAACTGAATGAGAGAGCTGTCTAATTTTTATAACACAAAAATACATTTTATCCTGCTTTATGGTAATATTTTTCTGCGTTCTAGTCCTGAGATTTCTATGCCCCCTGGATCCTTAGATTATTATTTATTTTTTTTAATTCCTCCAACCATGACCATTTTTTAAATAGTGGTATAAAAAATAACACAGACAAAATAGGAAAAAAATCAACAGTTTTTAATAGAACAATATAAAACTATTTGAAAGTACTGGAATAATTACGATAAAAAAAAACATTTATTCACATGCAGATATCAGGGTTGGTGGGGATGGTTTTAGTTTTTATTTTATAAATTTTTCACTTAACAAGCCCCTATGTGATCGTTTGTTGAAGTGACAGGTTCTCTTTATTGCATATGGGGTCTGGTATATGATTATATGAGTATAGGATTGTGCTCAGTGACCTGGGTAGCAGGTGTTCTGTCAGATCAAGCGATCTATAGGAGCAGCCAATATTGCGACTTTCGGTGATGCACAAACAGTCGTGTAAATGAAAAGCGTGTTTTTGTGTGTATTTTCTGCATTCTGATGGGCCAACTTCACAGGTAAGATTGCTAGCTATCAGATTTGTCCGTAGTCTTTACAGTGCATAATGAGGCTCCTTTTACACTTGTGTGACTTATCATGCAACTTGGGACTACAAAGTCGCATGACAAGTCGTACCCCAAGATTTCCAATGAGTACCGTTCATATCTGTGGGTCTTCCAGTCACAGCGACTTCAAAGTAGTTACTGCACTACTTTGGTACGATTTTGATGCGACTTGAGGCAGAGACCTCAAGATTACATAAGTATTCCTTCAAGTCACATCAAAATCGCATCAAAGTCACGGTAAAAATCGTGGCAAAAATTGCATGACTTTCAAGTCGCACAAGTGTGAAAGGAGCCTAACGATTGGATTTTACTACCGTGGACACTTCGCCTGCACGCGGAAGTAAAATACAATCATTTTTCCTGTGAATGCGCTGTAAAGAGAACGGAAAAATATGTCTAGCAATGTTAACTGTGTAGTTAGCCCATCATATGCACAAAAATCCGCTTTTCATTTTCACAGCTTTATGTGTCACCAAAATTGATGACGCGGCTGATCTGACAGAATAATAGGATTGTGCTACTAGCAAGGAACTAAATGCAAATAAACCTCCCAGGACCTGCCAACCTTCTGAGAAGAATCATTCTTTTGATTCTAATCATTTAAGAAGGCTGAGTCAGAGCTTCAGTTCTCTTGCTTGTCAGTAGACTCAGCAAGTGAACCGAAGAACCGAAGAATCGGTTCATTGAATCCGTTCATTTCACTGAGTAGTTCGAAATGAACCGATTCAGTTAAAAGATCCGGACTTCCCATCACTAGTGTCCAAGATGGCTACTATACCCCTTGACCCTTGGCATCACTCCTGGGTGGAGCCAGCCTTAAAGTGGCAGTACATGTGGAACCCTTCAGGTATAACACTGTTCCTCCTCCCACTGGCCACCAGTGATGGGGCACTGTTCCTCCTCCCACCGGCCAACAGTGATGGGGCACTGTTCCTCCTACTGGCCACCAGTGATGGGGCACTGTTCCTCCTCCCACTGGCCACCAGTGATGGGGCACTGTTCCTCCTCCCACTGGCCACCAGTGATGGGACACTGTTCCTCCTACTGGCCACCAGTGATGGGGCACTGTTCCTCCTCCCACTGGCCACCAGTGATGGGGCACTGTTCCTCCTCCCACTGGCCAACAGTGATGGGGCACTGTTCCTCCTCCCACTGGCCACCAGTGATGGGGCACTGTTCCTCCTCCCACTGGCCACCAGTGATGGGGCACTGTTCCTCCTCCCACTGGCCAACAGTGATGGGGCACTGTTCCTCCTCCCACTGGCCAACAGTGATGGGACACTGTTCCTCCTCCCACTGGCCACCAGTGATGGGGCACTGTTCCTCCTCCCACTGGCCACCAGTGATGGGGCACTGTTCCTCCTCCCACCGGCCACCAGTGATGGGGCACTGTTCCTCCTCCCACCGGCCACCAGTGATGGGGCACTGTTCCTCCTACTGGCCACCAGTGATGGGGCACTGTTCCTCCTCCCACTGGCCAACAGTGATGGGACACTGTTCCTCCTCCCACTGGCCACCAGTGATGGGACACTGTTCCTCCTCCCACTGGCCAACAGTGATGGGACACTGTTCCTCCTCCCACTGGCCACCAGTGATGGGACACTGTTCCTCCTCCCACTGGCCACCAGTGATGGGGCACTGTTCCTCCTCCCACTGGCCAACAGTGATGGGACACTGTTCCTCCTACTGGTCACCAGTGATGGGGCACTGTTCCTCCTCCCACTGGCCAACAGTGATGGGACACTGTTCCTCCTCCCACTGGCCACCAGTGATGGGGCACTGTTCCTCCTCCCACTGGCCACCAGTGATGGGGCACTGTTCCTCCTACTGGCCACCAGTGATGGGGCACTGTTCCTCCTCCCACTGGCCAACAGTGATGGGACACCGTTCCTCCTCCCACTGGCCACCAGTGATGGGGCACTGTTCCTCCTCCCACTGGCCAACAGTGATGGGACACTGTTCCTCCTCCCACTGGCCAACAGTGATGGGACACTGTTCCTCCTCCCACTGGCCACCAGTGATGGGACACTGTTCCTCCTCCCACTGGCCACCAGTGATGGGGCACTGTTCCTCCTCCCACTGGCCAACAGTGATGGGACACTGTTCCTCCTACTGGTCACCAGTGATGGGGCACTGTTCCTCCTCCCACTGGCCAACAGTGATGGGACACTGTTCCTCCTCCCACTGGCCACCAGTGATGGGGCACTGTTCCTCCTCCCACTGGCCACCAGTGATGGGGCACTGTTCCTCCTACTGGCCACCAGTGATGGGGCACTGTTCCTCCTCCCACTGGCCAACAGTGATGGGACACCGTTCCTCCTCCCACTGGCCACCAGTGATGGGATACTGTTCCTCCTCCCACTGGCCACCAGTGATGGGGCACTGTTCCTCCTCCCACTGGCCAACAGTGATGGGGCACTGTTCCTCCTCCCACTGGCCAACAGTGATGGGACACTGTTCCTCCTCCCACTGGCCACCAGTGATGGGACACTGTTCCTCCTACTGGCCACCAGTGATGGGGCACTGTTCCTCCTCCCACTGGCCAACAGTGATGGGACACTGTTCCTCCTCCCACTGGCCACCAGTGATGGGGCACTGTTCCTCCTCCCACTGGCCACCAGTGATGGGGCACTGTTCCTCCTACTGGCCACCAGTGATGGGGCACTGTTCCTCCTCCCACTGGCCAACAGTGATGGGACACTGTTCCTCCTCCCACTGGCCACCAGTGATGGGGCACTGTTCCTACTCCCACTGGCCAACAGTGATGGGGCACTGTTCCTCCTCCCACTGGCCACCAGTGATGGGGCACTGTTCCTCCTACTGGCCACCAGTGATGGGGCACTGTTCCTCCTCCCACTGGCCAACAGTGATGGGACACTGTTCCTCCTCCCACTGGCCACCAGTGATGGGGCACTGTTCCTCCTCCCACCGGCCACCAGTGATGGGGCACTGTTCCTCCTCCCACCGGCCACCAGTGATGGGGCACTGTTCCTCCTACTGGCCACCAGTGATGGGGCACTGTTCCTCCTCCCACTGGCCAACAGTGATGGGGCACTGTTCCTCCTCCCACTGGCCAACAGTGATGGGGCACTGTTCCTCCTCCCACTGGCCAACAGTGATGGGGCACTGTTCCTCCTCCCACTGGCCAACAGTGATGGGACACTGTTCCTCCTCCCACTGGCCACCAGTGATGGGACACTGTTCCTCCTACTGGCCACCAGTGATGGGGCACTGTTCCTCCTCCCACTGGCCAACAGTGATGGGACACTGTTCCTCCTCCCACTGGCCACCAGTGATGGGGCACTGTTCCTCCTCCCACTGGCCACCAGTGATGGGGCACTGTTCCTCCTACTGGCCACCAGTGATGGGGCACTGTTCCTCCTCCCACTGGCCAACAGTGATGGGACACTGTTCCTCCTCCCACTGGCCACCAGTGATGGGGCACTGTTCCTACTCCCACTGGCCAACAGTGATGGGGCACTGTTCCTCCTCCCACTGGCCACCAGTGATGGGGCACTGTTCCTCCTACTGGCCACCAGTGATGGGGCACTGTTCCTCCTCCCACTGGCCAACAGTGATGGGACACTGTTCCTCCTCCCACTGGCCACCAGTGATGGGGCACTGTTCCTCCTCCCACCGGCCACCAGTGATGGGGCACTGTTCCTCCTCCCACCGGCCACCAGTGATGGGGCACTGTTCCTCCTACTGGCCACCAGTGATGGGGCACTGTTCCTCCTCCCACTGGCCAACAGTGATGGGGCACTGTTCCTCCTCCCACTGGCCAACAGTGATGGGGCACTGTTCCTCCTCCCACTGGCCAACAGTGATGGGGCACTGTTCCTCCTCCCACTGGCCACCAGTGATGGGGCATTGTTCCTCCTCCCACTGGCCACCAGTGATGGGGCACCGTTCCTCCTCCCACTGGCCACCAGTGCTGGGGCACCGTTCCTCCTCCCACTGGCCACCAGTGATGGGGCACCGTTCCTCCTCCCACTGGCCACCAGTGCTGGGGCACCGTTCCTCCTCCCACTGGCCACCAGTGCTGGGGCACCGTTCCTCCTCCCACTGGCCACCAGTGCTGGGGCACCGTTCCTCCTCCCACTGGCCACCAGTGATGGGGCACTGTTCCTCCTCCCACTGGCCACCAGTGATGGGACACTGTTCCTCCTCCCACTGGCCACCAGTGATGGGACACTGTTCCTCCTCCCACTGGCCACCAGTGATGGGACACCGTTCTTCCTCCCACTGGCCACCAGTGATGGGACACTGTTGCTCCTCCCACTGGCCACCAGTGATGGGACACTGTTCCTCCTCCCACTGGCCACCAATGATGGGACACCGTTCCTCCTCCCACTGGCCACCAGTGATGGGGCACTGTTCCTCCTCCCACTGCCCATCAGTGATGGGACACTGTTCCTCCTCCCACTGGCCACCTATTACGGGCTACTGCTCCATCTGACAAATATTAAAGCAGATTCCTAACATGAATGGCGCCTCCGCTGTGAGTCCAGGTTCACGCCCCACCATCCAAGTGGACATAGAGTTAGAATAAAAAGAGCCGAGCGCAGCGAGGTCGTGCCCGAAGCATGGTGAGCAGCCCTCTAATATGTGCAGCCCTATGTCCACTTGGATGGTGGGGCTTGCACCTGGACTCACGGCACAGGTGCCATTCATCTTTGGAGATTTTCTGAATCTCCTTGTGCTCCGCACTGCGCCTGCGCAATACACAGCGGACACTATTCGATAGGCGGACATTTTTGGACAGAACACCGGTTTGAAACAGATTCAGCCGAACTCGAACAATTTCTAACGCACATCAGTGTGAACCTGGGCTCAATTTCATGACTGCTTAGTGTACACGATCGGACTTCAAACAAACTTTCCCGCGGATTTCTGTCCAAAGGGCGTTGGCCATGAACTTGTTTTGCATACACACGGCAGGACTTTTCCAGCCAACCTTCACCAAATCATGCAGTTTTTCTGCTCTTTACCGCCACTCTTTGGTCAACTTCCATATTGTTGTCTGATCTTTTGCATTGGTTCTGAGCATGCGTGTTTGTACTTTGTCCGATGGTTTTATGTACACACGATCAGACTTTGCTCTGTCTGACTTTTGTTGCCATTAAGTTTGTTTGCAGAGCGAACTTTTGTCCGCTGAAAACCGAAAAAGTTTGTCTGATGGAGAGTACACACGGTCGGATGTTGCCTTAAAACAGCTCATTTGCATGTTGTCAACTGAGGCCATCAATGGCGATATGCCACGCGTGTCGGCTCCCATTCGGGGAAGCGGCGAGACCCACCGAGAAGATGGATGCGCCGGACTACAGGGGACAGCGGTGACTTCGCTGGCTCTTGTGTCAGGTAATGCCGCGTACACACGATCAAACAATCCGGTGGAAAAGTCCGGCAAACTCAAGTCCGCCGGACAATCCCCCCGTGTGTAGCCTCCGGCATACTTTTTTGACCCGAAAGTACGGCGGACTTAGAATGCCGTGTTGCACACCAATCTGCCCGCCGGACTCGCATTTCGGCGGACAATCCGGCCGTGTGTATGCCAGTCCGCCGTACTTTTGAAATGAGCGGACTTTTCCCGCCCGGAGAAAAGTCCACTCATTTTGAGCGGGTCTCCAGGTAGGCGGGGCCCGCGAAGGAGACGTTGCTGGCCCCGCTGCCTGGTATGGACTTAAAGGGGAACCCCAACGCCGAAAAAAATCGGCGTGGGGGTCCCCCCCAAGTCCACAACAGACCCTTGTCCAAGCACGCTACCCGGCCGGCCAGGAAAGGGGGGGCGAGCGAGCGCCCCCCCCCCTCCTGAGCCGTACCAGGCCGCGTGCCCTCAACATTGGGGGTGTCTTGGGGAAAGGGGGGCCGCCCCGGCCCACCCACCCCAAAGCACCTTGTCCCCATGTTGATGAGGACAAGGGCCTCTTCCCGACAACCCTGGCCGTTGGTTGTCGGGGTCTGCGGGCGGTGGGCTTATCGGAATCCAGGAGCCCCCTTTAATAAGGGGGCCCCCGGATACCGGCCCCCCACCCTATGTGAATGAGTATGGGGTACAATGTACTCCTACCCATTCACCTGTAAAATAAAAGTACAAAAAAAAACACAACACACGAGATAAAATACTTTATTGCACAGCTCCGGGGGTCTTCCGTCTTCGGGGGTCTTCTCGCCGGACTCCTCTGCTATCTTCTTGTAGCTCTTTTGCTAGCGGAGGAGTCCGGCTTTCTTCCTCGCCGCCGGCCTCTTCTCCCGACTTCGGGGGTCTTGTCCCCCTCTTCGGTTCTTCTGCCGGGCCACCGCGCCTTCTTCTAGCTCTTTTACAGGCGGTGGCCCGGTCTTCTGTTGCATGATGCATAGTACTCCATTATGCTTTACCTTTGCAGGGAATCAAAGAGGAAGTGACACTCATCAGGGTTTACTTCCTCTTTAATAATAAATATATACACAGTATCTCACAAAAGTTAGTACACCCCTCACATTATTGTAAATATTTTATTATATCTTTTCATGTGACAACACTGAAGAAATGACACTTTGCTACAATGTAAAGTAGTGAGTGTACAGCTTGTATAACAATATACATTTGCTGTCTCCTCAACACACAGCCATTAAACTGCTGGCAACAAATGTCAGTACACCTCTAAGTGAAAATCTCCAAATGGGGCCCAAAGTGTCAATATTTTGTGTGGCCGCCATTATTTTCCAGCACTGCCTTCACCCTCTTGGGCATGGAGGTCACCAGAGCTTCACAGGTCACCACTGGAGTCCTCTTCCCCTCCCCCATGATGACATCACAGAGCTGGTGGATGTTGGAGTCCCCCACCTTCTGTTTGAGGATGTCCCACAGATGATCAATAGGGTTTAGGTCTGGAGACATGCTTGGTCAGTCCATCACCTTTACCCTCAGCTTCTTTAGCAAGGCAGTGGTCATCTTGGAGGTGTGTTTGTGGTCGTTATGTTGGAATACTGCCCTGTGGCCCAGTCCTTGAAGGGAGGGGATCATGCGCAGTACATGTTGGTCCCCTCAATGATCTGTAGCCCCCCCAGTGCCGGCAGCACTCATGCAGCCCCAGACCATGACACCCCCACCACCATACCTGACTGTAGACAAGACACACTTGTCTTTGTCCTCCTCACCTGGTTGCCCCCACACACGCCTGACACCATCTGACACCAAATACGTTTATCTTGGTCTCATCAGAGCACAGGACATGGTTCCAGTAATCCATCTCCTTAGTCTGCTTGTCTTCAGCAAACTGCGGGCTTTCTTGTGCATCATCATTGGAAGAGGCTTCCTTCTGGGATGACAGCCATGCAGACCAATTTGATGCAGTGTGCGGCGTATGGCCTGAGCCCGGGTGCCAGGTCGCATTAGCGACCTGGGGCAGCACAGCTGGGGGGTATCCTGTCTCCGTGCACACCCCCTCCCCCCCCAGCGTGATCGCGTTGGGCCGTGCCGCCCGGTAATTGAGGCCCCGGCTTTGAGGCCTTCTGTGGTCCTATGCTTCCTTCTGGAATCTGGCACCCTCTTGTGGTGGCCATTGGTATGACAACCAGCAATGCTAATGAAGCTTCCCCTGCCTGTTTTGACTGCCCACCTATCTGCTTCCCTTTACTTAGAACTCCTAAATATTATATATTTTTTTTATGCTAACACCCTAGAGAATAAAATGGTGGTCGTTGCAATACTGTCTGCCACATTGTATTTGCGCAGCGGTCTTACAAGCGCACTTTTTTGGGGAAAAATAATTTAATTAAAAAATAAGACAACAGTAAAGTTAGTCCAATTTTTTTTTATTGATATTGTCAAAGATAATGTTACGCCGAGTAAATTGATACCTAACATGTCACGCTTCAAAATTGCGCCCCGCTTGTGGAATGGCGACAAACATTCACCCTTTAAAATCTCCATAGGCGACGTTTAAAAAAATTCTACAGGTTGCATGTTTTGAGTTACAGAGGAGGTCTAGGGCTAGAATTATTGCTCTCGCTCTACAGATCACGGCGATACCTCACATGTGTGGTTTGCACATGTGACGGGGCGCATTTAACCACTTGCAGACCGGACCATTTTGCTGGTCAAAGACCAGACCACTTTTTGCGATTCGGCACTGCGTCGCTTTAACTGACAATTGCGCGGTCGTGCGACGTGGCTCCCAAACAAAATTGACGTCCTTTTTTTTCCCACAAATAGAGCTTTCTTTTGGTGGTATTTGATCACCTCTGAGGTTTTTATTTTTTGCGCTATAAACAAAAATAGAGCGACAATTTTGAAAAAAACGCATTCTTTTTTACTTTTTGTTATAATAAATATCCCCCAAAAATATATAAAAAAAACTTTTTTTCCCTCAGTTTAGGCCGATACGTATTCTTCTACAAAAAAAAAAAAAAAATCGCAATAAGCGATTATTGATTGGTTTGCGCAAAAGTTATAGTGTTTACAAAATAGGGGATAGTTTTATAGCATTTTTATTAATAATTTTTTATTATTTTTTTTTTTACTAGTAATGGCGGCGATCAGCGATTTTTATTGTGACTGCGACATTGTGGGGGACACATCGGACATTTTTGACACATTTTTGGGACCATTGTCATTTATACAGTAATCAGTGCTATATAAATGCAGTGATTCCTGTGTAAATGACACTGGCAGTGAAGGGGTTAACCAGTGGGTGACAGTGTAGGGGTTAAGTGTTCCTAGGGGTGTGTTACTAACTGTGGGGGGGTTGGGCTTTCATTTAGTGAACACTGATCTCTGCTCCAATCACATGGAGCAGAGATCAGCGTCACTAGTTGCTAGGCAGAATGGAGAAATGTTGTTTATACAGCATTTCCTCCATTCGGCCGCTCCGTGAGACGATCGCGGGGATGCCCGCGGCGATCGAGTCCGCGGGTCCCGCGACCGGACTCACGGGGGTCCCGACCAGCGCGGGAGCGCGCCGCCGGAGGCGCGCTCCCGATGGCAGGGCGGCATTGAATATTGGACGTACCTGTACGCCAATATGCCTGCCCGTGCCATTCTGTCGACGTACATCGTCGTGCGCCGGTCGGGAAGTGGTTAAAATTATCATTTTTTTCTTATTTATTTTAACTTTTATTTTTAATTTTTTCTCTTTGCTTTAAAAAAAATGGTGTCACTTTTATTCCTATTGCAAGGAATGTAAAAATCCCTTGTCATAGAAAAAAGCATGACAGGGCCTCTTAAATATGAGATCTGGGGGGTCAGAAAGACGTCAGATCTTTTTTTTTTTTTTTAGAAATTATTTTTATTAATTTGCAAGTAAACAATAAAACAACCTACAGCCTATTGGGCATACCCAGGCTGATTACTACAAAACCCCCCTGAGTCAAACAATCAGGGAACAACCAAATAACCCTCCCCCTCCCCCCCACCCGACACACCGCCACCGGCGTGTGTCTCCAAACAGAAAAATAAAAAGAGGAACCCCCCCTCCCCCTGTACGCTCCAGCACCACTGCACATTACTCAGGACAGTTACTTAATTCACCAATGCTCCACCGCAGTCCACACTCAGACCCAGGAAAAAATATGCATGCATCACCCTTCACCTACCAATCCCCTATTGCCCACTGAATAATGACCCAGGGATACATGAATATCACACAACTCAGAACTCTTCTGTTAAGCATTAATGAAACTCCATCAGTCCGGATTCAAGTCAGCGTTGGTGTCACGCGACTCCGTCCAAATGCCCCATACTTTATGAAATTTAGTGCCACAGCCTCGCGAAAGGTAGGTGGCCCTGTAAAGAGGGAGAGCCGTATTCACTAAGTGCTTCCAAAAATTAATAGAGGGGGCTACCGGGGCCTTCCATTTGAGAACAATCGACTTACGGGCATAGTACAGCAATAAGCCCAGGAGTGTTCTGAGCGCTCGGCGTGGAGCCAGCGGCTCGACCAGTCCTAAGAGGCATATCTCGACCGATAAAGGTATGTTAACGGTGGTAACCGCCAGAATAAAATTAGTCACCTCCACCCAAAACCCAGCTATCTGAGGACAGCTCCAGAACATGTGTATGAAATCCGCCGAAGGTGAGTTGCATCTCCAACAAGAATCAGGGACAGATGGATAGATTCTGTGAAGACGTTGCGGAGTGTAATATACACTATGTACTATTTTGAATTGCACCAATCTATCTCTGGCTGACACTAACTGTAGAAAAGGATACTCCCATACATCTTCCCAGTCCTCCGTATCCAAGGAGGGAAAATCAGCTTCCCACCTTGCCCTTTGGAGTTCCAAACCGGTATGGACACCTGGGAGTAACACCTTGTAGATAGCAGACAACGGTTTGGACAGATCAACATCTCGGAGCAGAGATTCCAACCTTGAGGTGTAAAATGCGACAGGGGCATTTCCAAACTGCGTTCGAAAGGCATGATTAAGTTGTAAGTATCTGAATAAGTGTGAGTTGGGCAGTGTATACTGTTGTTTCAGCCTATCAAAGGTCTGTATTTTGCCCTCAACACAAGGTTGATCAATATATTTGATACCTCTGCTTGCCCATACACTAGGGTCGGGAATAGAGCCAAATTCCGGTAAATTCGGGTTGAACCAAAGAGGACTATGCGGGGAGATGTGTCCCGAGGGTACGGGGCGCAGAAGATTGGCAACATTCCATGCCCTTATAACTGCCCTCATTGCAGCAGTAAGAAGAAAGGGGGCCCGTAGACCGCGATACACCAAGTGTCTTAGTGCCTCATACGACCCCAACCACGCCGCTTCCAGGACCACCGCCGCATTGGACTCGTCTGAAACCAGCCAATTATGAGCATGGGACAGAAGAGCCGCCACATAATAGGAGTGCAAATCCGGGCAAGCTAACCCACCCTCCCCCCAAGGCCTCTGCAATACCGTGAGCTTAAACCGTGGCTGACCAGCGCCCCAGAGAAAGGACACCAAAAGAGAATTTATCGTGCGAAATATTTTTTTAGGTATCCAGACTGGAGCGTGTCTGAGAACATAGAGAAAAGCAGGCAAAAGCTTCATCTTAAACAAATTAATTCTCCCAATCAAAGTGAGAGGGAGATGCGACCATGCCTTCAGTCTAGTCCTCATCCTCCGCACCAGTGGATCCAGATTGAGGGCACAAAAATCAGAGGTAGAGGGGGAAATGTACATCCCAAAGACGTCAGATCTCATATTTACACTGACATGCAATTTGAAAAAATTTAAAATAAAATGTCCCTCTAAGAGCTATGGGCAATGACTTGGAGACGGGGGGGGGGGGGGGGGGGCACCATCTTCCCCTCACTTGTTTCCATGTCAGGCCAGGGACAGGTCCGGATCGCCGTTACTGACCCGGCTCCTAACTTTTTAGCTGGCTCCCAGATTCCAAGCAAATTTGTCAAGCCCTGGTCTGAGCACTGACAGGCTGAGCCCCCCCCCCCCCCACACCCCTACAACCTCTGCAGCTCTCATATGTCTATTTCCCAAAGACAACCTCTGGAGATGACGCTGATCACGTGCCCTCAACTCCTTTGGTGGACCATGGCGAGGCCTGTTCTGAGGGGAACCCGTCCTGTTATACCGCTGTATGGTCTCGGCCACCGTGCTGCAGCTCAGTTTCAGGGTCTTGGCAATCTTCTTATAGCCTAGACCATCTTTATGTAGAGCAACAATTCTTTTTTCTTTTTTTTTTTTTGGAGCCTAGCTGCGTACGGGCCCCCGAAAACCAACCACCGCTGTAAGGATTTCTAAGGGCGTAACTTATTGATTTCGCTCCTCACTACCTATCACAGCTTTGAAGGCCATAAAATGCCAAGATAGCCAAACCCCCCCTCCCCCAAATGTCCCCATTTTGGAAAGTAGACACCCCAGGCTATTTGCTGAGAGTCTTGGTGACTACTTTGCAGATCTCATTTGTTTTTGCAATTTTCAAAACTTTGTGACAAAAAACAGCGAGGTCTGCAAAATACTCAACATACCTCTCAGCAAATAGCTTCATGGACTCGACATGCCTCTCAGCAAATAGCTTGGGGTGTCTACTTTCCAAAATGGGGTGATTGGGGGGGGGGGGGGTTTCCCCACAACTTGTGTAAGAATATAAAATATTCCATGGACTCGACATGCCTCTCAGCAAATAGCTTGGGGTCACAAATGGGGTCATTTGGGGGGTTGGACCTGTCCTGGCATTTTATGCACAACATTTAGAAGCTGATGTCACACGTCATCCACTCTTCTTACCACTTGAAGAAAAAGCTCTTTCTGACACTTTTTGTTTACATGAAAACATTTTTTTTTTTTGCAAGAAAATTATACATTATACATTAAATTAAATTAAACAAAAACATTATATATATATATATATATTAAAGCAAAGGCCGTACAGATTAAAATTGGTATCACGTTTTTATTTTTTTCACACAGTATTTGCGCAGCGATTTTCCAAATACATTTTTTTCTGGGAAAAACGCACTTTTTTAAAATTTGAATGCAATAAAACACATTATATTGCCCAAATGTTTGATGAAATAAAGATGATCTTAGGCCGAGTACATGGATACCAATGATGGGGCACTATTCCTCCCGGGAACACCAATGATGCAGCATTATTCCTCCCAGGAACACCAATGATGGGGCACTCTTCCTCCCGGGAACACCGATGGGGCACTATTGCTACCACTGATACCAATGATGGGGCATTATTCTCCCCCCAGTCTGCCCAATCTCGCCTGTTTACACAATCCCCCTCCCCCAGTTTGCACAATTACCCCCTCCCCTAGTCTTCACAATTACCCCCCCCCCTCCCCCCAATCTGCACAATTACCCCCTCCCCCGGTCTGCACAATTATCCCCCCTCCCCCCCCCCAGTCTGCACACAATTACCCCCCCCCCCCAGTTTACACAACCCCCTTTCCCCCCTCCGTGCACAAACCCTTCCTCCTAACTCAAATCCCCCCTATTACCCAAATCTCCCCAACCTCTCCTAGCTTAAACCCCCCTCCCTTTAGCCCAATTCCCCCTAAATTCCTCCTCCCTGCTCAAATCCCTCCTAACTCAAATCCCCCCCCCCCACCCTCTCCTAGCTCAACACCCCCTCTCCACTTAGACAAAGTCCCCCTAAATTCCCCCTCCCTGCACAAATCCCTCCTCACTCAAATCATCCTTATTAGCCCAACTCTCCCCACCCCCTCCTAGCTCCAATTCCCCCTAAACCCCCCACCTGCACAAATCTCCCTACTAGCCCATAGCCCCCTACCTCCTCCTAGTACAAATCCTTCCCAAAGTAGAACAAATCCAAGGGTCCCCGCTGTCAGAATACAGTGGTGCAGAAGGGGGGATTGCCACCTCTACCTCAAATGTGTTTGTTTGTTTTTTTTCATTCAGTCCTACCAGACAGTGTGCTGCAAATCAGAAATAGAAACATTCCCACATTGACGTCATAGTGGAGAATCTCCATCGTAGGCGTGTCGCTGTGATAAGCTTGTAATATGTCGATAATTGGGATCATATGACGCCTTGTGTCTGAATTGACACGTATGTTTTCACCAACACGCATTATATAAATGGATTCCCATTTCATTTCGCTGAATTCCCCGCGTGTGTTCACTATGACGCCTTTCTGAAATAGCTCCTTTGCGCTGAAAAAAGCCTGATCTTCCGCATAATAGATCTTCTGCTCCTCTCCATCAATGCCTGACTTCCCACTGAACAAGTACTCTATACAGTTTTTCCTAAACGTTTTGTAAACGTCTATCTTCTTCTGTAGCTGTTCCAAGGTCCTCTTGACATCCGCTAATGCCTGCTTGCTGGCTTCTATCTCTGAATTTCTTTTGGGACGTAGCAGATGTTTGTTTTTGATTTCTTCGGCAAGTAGGTTGAAGAACTCTTGCTCGTTAACCGCCTTTGTGAAGTAGCCAGCTTTTCTTAAAATCGCCAGGCGTTCCTCGCGTATTTGTGCTTCCTGGGCGGCTGCCTCCTCTTCACTTGTAGGGGGTTTTTTTTTCTTCTTTGCTTGTTCAGCACTGGTGGAAGTTGTACTTTCTGTTGTTTCTTGTGCTAGCGTCAGACTCTCGAGGATTTTGGTTTTAGGCTGTTTAACCAAAAGTTCTAGGGCTATTTTTAGGCTGGAAATCTTGGCTTTCTCCGTTTCAACGTCCAAATCTTCCAGTGGAGAAACTTTGGTGAGTAAACACAGCGAGAATTTCGTTTTTGTGCTTTTCTCATCGTAGTAGGCTCCATCCGTGTCCTCAAGATCCTTAAGAAGTGGCACCGGTCCAATACCCTTATAGATTCGGTACATTATCTGTGTGGTTGGAATATGCCCGTTGTCGCAAAACACAAACTTCTCATATTTAGAAAGCAGAGAATGTATATTGATGATGTCCTCTGCATTCATGGTTAGCTTAGGAACCTGTACGGCGTCCGTGTATTTGGTAAAGCCGAATTCTATCTCCGGATCTGGAGTGTCCAGAACTCGCCTAAAGAATGCCCTGAGCTTTGGGGAGATGCGCTTGATATATTGATCCAACCCCGGTGATTGGAATCTATAAGGAGCAAAGGAGTTGATAGCCGTGCGGAAGATTTGAGACAGAAACGTGAAGTTCCACTTCTGGTTTGATCTCTTATAAATCCGGTAGCCAAATTTATTTGGTTCCTCTATGGCTGTGCGGAAGAACTCGGAGAAGAAATACCCAACCGGCCACAACAGTGAGTCTTTACTCTCATACGGAAACTTTTTCCGCAAAGATTCATGTAGGACTTTTATGAGGTATTGCAGCCCATAAGGAATCCTGTGCACAGCGGAGAATACGGACTGTACAAATGAATTTGTTAGGTTGTATAAATAGCCTCTTCTATTTTTGGGCCTCCTGAAAATTCCTTGAAACAAGCCCCGTAGAGTGTTATTCACCACCGGAAAGCTCAGTCTTTCATTGACAAAGAATACCTGATTAATTGCGCCACGCAATGCTTTGACAATGCTCTTGTACGATGGTCCCTCGGTGTAATAATGTTTGATGATGCCTAAAACCTTTAATTTGTCAAGCGATATCTCCTCAATGTGCTCAATATTTTTCTCCACTTCATCACGGAGAGCAAATTCCATTAATTTAATGAAATGGTACTCTTCTCGTGGCGTTTCACAGTGATTGAATAGCGGCAAGAGCACCGCATCGTGAAATGTTTTTCTTTCCTCGAGGGTTTGGACCCCTTTCATGATTCCGGTCAGGTACACTGGATTGGTCTGCAGATAGTAGAAGAGCTCTCCATAGGAATCCAGCCTCTCCCTCTTCATTCTGGCCTCACAAGCCTCCTGTCTCTGCTTGGCTACGGCCCTCTTCATTTGTTCCCTATTGAAACGTTTTCTTTTTTTGAATCGGGACACCAGATGTTGTTGAGCCCTACTGCACTTCGTTAGAACCCCGATGTCTTTATCTAAATCCTCCTGCTGCTGCCAAAGTTGACGGAGACTTTTACATTTTGTTGTTAACTCCAAACTCAACTTATTCAGCTGAGACTGTAGACTGAAGGTCGGGTCATCGGGGCTCAGGCAATGAGCAAACTGGGCGACCAAGCTCTGAGAGGGATTCTCCGTGGTTAGAAACGCATCGAGTCGCTTTTTTGCTATTGCGCATTTGGCCGATGCCTGCATATTTATTAAGACTTGAGCTTTCCGCCTCGCCTGCGCTTTTTCCCGCTCGCGTCTTTCCTCTTCAGTCTCAAGCAGCTCTGTATAGTAGCAGTCCAATGTGTCGTCCATGTCATCGAACAATCTGTCTCTGTATGCATCTATATTGCCTCCTTCAAGGCATGACTCCAGCCAGTCAAGTAATGGACATTCACACATGAAGACCCCTTCGGTATTTGTCCCCTCTCTGGCGTCTCTCCTCCTCCTTCTTCTATCCTTTTTGCTGTTCTGCATCGTTGCTGCTATCAGTAGAATACAGCAAGAATTTATATTAGTAGTATATACCGTGTGTTAGATCGGTATATATATATATATATAATAAAGTATTAAGTGTAGTATTAAGTATTAATATTAACTAGTATTAAGTGTAGATAAGTATTAATACACTAATATAAGTATTAATACACTAGTATTAAGTGTAGATAAGTATACAGATTATCGGTCTGTATCAAAGTCGCTCTGTGCTATGGTTATGTCTGTTCACTTCCAAAGCCAGGTTCAGACTGACTGTGCCTGTCCCAGAATCTAAATTTATATTGTAGGTGCCACTGCGGTTCTAACTGTGATGTCACACTGTGATGTCACCTGTGATGTCACAATGCTGACAAGAAGCCTGATTGGTTGCTGCAGATTTCCAGTGAGCTGATTGGCTGGTGCAGAATTTTTTTTTTTTTTTTTTTTTAAACTGACATACGCGGTATCCTAGCAACAGGGTGGGGGGCGGGTATATTCCCGCCCCCCCCCCCCCCCCCCCCCCCCCCCACCCTGTTGCTAGGATACCGCGTATTTCAGTTTGAAAAATAAAAAATAAAATTCTGCACCAGCCATATATTAGGATGATGTAATACTGTTAATTTTCCACTAGATGGCAGTGATTGTATTGTACAGCACAGGGAAGGACAGACAGGGGAAGGGCCGTTTGGAGGATTTATTTACTATCTAAACTAAAATGAAAAGGTGGGGGGCATGTCCGGTAGTGGGCGGAGACGGACGGTTCCAAACCGGGCCAGCACAGTCCCCTGAGACCCCCGGGGACGCATCGGGACGAAATTGTAGCAGATTGCGGGCGGCGCTCGGCTGGATCGGACTCTCAGCCCTCCGCGGCCATCTTGCTACACCCGGGCCGCCGCCATCTTGCGGCCCAGAAGCCTGCCGGAGCCGACAGCGCGGAAACGGAGGTAGGGGTCCCTTCCCTAACTCCCTGTGTGTGAGCGGAGGGTGGTGGAGCGCGCCCTGAAGGCCTCGCTGGGGCCCGTGGACGCGGCGGTCCGCTCGGGCCTAGCGCGGCCTACACATCCCCACTGTTGTGGCGTGTCCGGATGTGAGCGGCGGAGACGCTCATAAATCTTCCTATCCCTCTGGGCAGTCCCTCCTGAGTCCCCCGGTGGTTCGGATGACCCTCGAGGTGGAAAATAGAGGCCGCGGATCGTTCCGGCCTAGTGAAGCCTACACATCCCCGGACTTTCCTACGGCGGCCGCCCGCGGAGGTCCATCGCGGCCGCCTCCCTCTCCTGTCTGCCAGACCCCCTCCCCCTCTCTTCTTCTCTGCCAGACTTGCCCCCTCTCTTCTTCTCTGCCAGACTTGCCCCCCTCTCTTCTTCCCTGCCAGACTTGCCCCCTCTCTTCTTCTCTGCCAGACTTGCCCCCTCTCTTCTTGTCTGCCAGACTTGCCCCCCTCTCTTCTTCTCTGCCAGACTTGCCCCCCTCTCTTCTTCTCTGCCAGACTTGCCCCCCTCTCTTCTTCTCTGCCAGACTTGCCCCCCTCTCTTCTTCTCTGCCAGACTTGCCCCCCCTCTCTTCTTCTCTGCCAGACTTGCCCCCCTCTCTTCTTCTCTGCCAGACTTGCCCCCCTCTCTTCTTCTCTGCCAGACTTGCCCCCCCTCTCTTCTTCTCTGCCAGACTTGCCCCCCCTCTCTTCTTCTCTGCCAGACTTGCCCCCCCTCTCTTCTTCTCTGCCAGACTTGCCCCCCTCTCTTCTTCTCTGCCAGACTTGCCCCCCTCTCTTCTTCTCTGCCAGACTTGCCCCCCCTCTCTTCTTCTCTGCCAGACTTGCCCCCCTTCTCTTCTTCTCTGCCAGACTTGCCCCCCCTCTCTTCTTCTCTGCCAGACTTGCCCCCCCTCTCTTCTTCTCTGCCAGACTTGCCCCCCTCTCGTGTCTCTCTGCCAGACTTGCCCCCCTCTCTTCTTCTCTGCCAGACTTGCCCCCCTCTCTTCTTCTCTGCCAGACTTGCCCCCCCTCTCTTCTTCTCTGCCAGACTTGCCCCCCTCTCTTCTTCTCTGCCAGACTTGCCCCCCCTCTCTTCTTCTCTGCCAGACTTGCCCCCCCTCTCTTCTTCTCTGCCAGACTTGCCCCCCTCTCTTCTTCTCTGCCAGACTTGCCCCCCCTCTCTTCTTCTCTGCCAGACTTGCCCCCCCTCTCTTCTTCTCTGCCAGACTTGCCCCCCCTCTCTTCTTCTCTGCCAGACTTGCCCCCCCTCTCTTCTTCTCTGCCAGACTTGCCCCCCCTCTCTTCTTCTCTGCCAGACTTGCCCCCCCTCTCTTCTTCTCTGCCAGACTTGCCCCCCCTCTCTTCTTCTCTGCCAGACTTGCCCCCCCTCTCTTCTTCTCTGCCAGACTTGCCCCCCCTCTCTTCTTCTCTGCCAGACTTGCCCCCCCTCTCTTCTTCTCTGCCAGACTTGCCCCCCTCTCTTCTTCTCTGCCAGACTTGCCCCCCCTCTCTTCTTCTCTGCCAGACTTGCCCCCCCTCTCTTCTTCTCTGCCAGACTTGCCCCCCCTCTCTTCTTCTCTGCCAGACTTGCCCCCCCTCTCTTCTTCTCTGCCAGACTTGCCCCCCCTCTCTTCTTCTCTGCCAGACTTGCCCCCCCTCTCTTCTTCTCTGCCAGACTTGCCCCCCTCTCTTCTTCTCTGCCAGACTTGCCCCCCCTCTCTTCTTCTCTGCCAGACTTGCCCCCCCTCTCTTCTTCTCTGCCAGACTTGCCCCCCCTCTCTTCTTCTCTGCCAGACTTGCCCCCCCTCTCTTCTTCTCTGCCAGACTTGCCCCCCCTCTCTTCTTCTCTGCCAGACTTGCCCCCCCTCTCTTCTTCTCTGCCAGACTTGCCCCCCTCTCTTCTTCTCTGCCAGACTTGCCCCCCCTCTCTTCTTCTCTGCCAGACTTGCCCCCCTCTCTTCTTCTCTGCCAGACTTGCCCCCCCTCTCTTCTTCTCTGCCAGACTTGCCCCCCCTCTCTCTTCTCTGCCAGACTTGCCCCCCTCTCGTGTCTCAGAGACCGGTCTCTAAAGGGAATCTGAATTCTTTTTGTGGAGTAAGATACTTGGAAAAAAAAAAAAAAAAACACGTTTATTGCACAGCAACACGATATAATACCCAAGTGTTTTCTGTAAAAGATGTCATGTGACGCTTTCATATTGCGTGCGGCTCGTGCGGTGGCAACAAACAATGTCCATTTTACCCATAAGCAACGCATTGAAGGCCTTTACACCGCGGATCTGCAATTCACGGACCTCCAGCTGTTACAAAAACTACAAGTCCCATCATGCCTCTGGGTGTCATGCTTGTGGAGAGTCTTGCTGTGCCTCATGGGACTTGTAGTTCTGCAACAGCTGGAGGTCGGCTGATTGGATATCCCCGCTTTACAGGTTGTCCCTTTGGCTGTACACAGGAGGTCTGGTGCTGGAATTAGTGCCTGTGATCTGACGTTTGCAGTCATAGCTGTGTGGGGACGATCGCTGTGTGTGTGCGGGGCTGACACATGCATTCCCCTTTGTGCACAACACACGGGGGTGGGGGGGCACTTTTACTTTTATTTTTTTATTATTATTATTTATTCTTTTACACTTTTTTTATTACATTTTTATTTTTTTTTTTTTTTTTCAGCACTTCAATTGTTATCACAGGGAATATAAACATCGCCTCGACCCCAAATCTCCCCGCCTGCCTTTTAAAAAACATCTGATCGCTCCAAGATGTTGCTCTCCTCCTTTTTTTTTTTTTTTTGTATTATTTTTTTTTTTTTTTTTTGTATTATTTTTTTTTTTTTTTATGGCACCGTTTACATGCGGGGGGGTGGGGGGGGAGAATCAGAAGTGATGAATGCTCAGCGCTTCCCGTTTTTCCTATATAGAGGTGATCGGAGCCGTTTCGGTCTCTGATTACCTCCTATGATCAGCCGGTGGAAGTGTGGGCTGATTGCTCGGGTCCCCTGGTGGGACGGGTGGGGCCCCAAAAAAAAAAAGCTTTGGAAAGAGACAATACGTCCCCCTCCCCCACTGCTTACTAAAGCAATCCAGCGGCTAGTTGGCCAGAGATGGCAGCTGGCTCTAAAAAACAAAAGAGAAGTATATATATATATATATATATATATATAGGGATTGTATGACCACTCAAAGTCCGGCAATGTACTGGTATATATCGCTGGGGCTGAAGTGCTGGACACAAGAGCTAACACTCAGTCTGTTTTTCAGATGGAGAAGTGTTGGGAGAAGAGGACTTGCAGCTCGTTGTTGGGGACGGTAAGAACTTGTATGATGGGAGTACTTTATGCTGCTATCAGGGGATGGGATTGTAATTCTGCAGCTGCTGTCATGGCACATCCTTGGTCATGGCCATCGTCATCCGATGGTTCTCATCTCTTTATAGAGAGCAGGGAATTGTAGGCTCTTGTTTATTTTCTGGACCCGATTTCCCTGATTCTCCTGATTTTAATGGACCCCTCTGTCTGTCCTTCCCTCCCGCACAGGTGCGGTCACCTTCCACGATGTGGCCGCCTGCTTCGAGGAAGAGGACTGGGAGCTTATGGAGCAATGGCAGCAGGATCTGTAGCGGGACGCCATGAAGGAGATTCACTCTGCTTTGCACAATCTGGGTGAGTGAGGGGGCACGAGGGCATGGGATGGTGGGGGGTGGGAAATGTAGAGGAGGGAGAATACAACCTCACACGTACAATGGTTTCTGAAGAGCATTTGGCAGACAGTGGAGAGGTATTTCATCACCTGCTTGCCATCTGCTTGAACCCCTTGGACTCTGTAAATGCATTGTTATGCTACGCCCGCTGAAAGCGATAGGGGGGGGTATACCTTCTGTTGCAAAATAGATATTTGCCAGCACACCGCGGATCGACGCAAAGTAGCGCCCAAACGGATCGTTTATTGCATGATCACAACACAAGGAGAGTGCAACATTTCGGAGTCACGCAGGACCCCTTCGTCAGACATGTGATCATCACGTGCCTCCGAAAAACATGGGTGATGTCTGTATCATGTGATCTGGCTAGCTCTGAGGACAAGAAACGGTTTTCTCTCCAGCATAAAAGACACAACTGAGCACGTGCAAGTTGGCTGGCTTTCCCCAGATAGACATTGCAAGGAGGGGGAGGATCTATGCATACAGGATCAAACAGCCATTTTTTACACAATGTAGAGGATTAACCCTTTACGTTCCACAGTGAGTATAACAAGCATGCTATGACGTGTATATACAGACCGATTTTACTGTTGTGGGTTTAGTAATACTTTCATGGCTGTGTGTTGAGTTATTTTGAGGGGACAGCGAATTGACACTGTTATACAAGCTGTACACTCACTTCTTTACATTGTAGCCAAGTGTCATTTCTTCAGTGTTGTCACATGAAAAGAAAGAATAAAATATTTACAAACATGTGAGGGGTGCACTCACTTTTGTCATAATGTAGATTGTGTTCTCCCTGCCCCCCCCCCCCCCCCCCCAGGGTACCGGATCCTCAACCCGTATCTCCTGGTGAAGATCGAGAAACACAGAGAACGTTTCCGGAACAACCACAGCCAATCAACAAGTGAGCTCTGCCCCCCCTCACTGTGACATAGTTCTGTGTTTTGGTCAGTCCTTACACTTTCTTTCACCAGCTTGTGTTTTATAAAGAGCTAGTTCACCCCCCCCCAACAAAGAAAATTGTGTACACACACCTTTTGACAGGAAGTCTGTGATCTTCTGCATAGTCTAGGACTGTATATGGAGATGGGCACTATCTGTCTCTTTGTGTCCCTTTTACTGATACTGGCTTAGGCCCCTTTCACACTGGTGCGGGAGCGGTTTTAACCCCCGCTAGTGGCCGAAAAAAAGGGTTATAACCACCCGCAAATTGCCGCTGCAGCGCTTTCAATGGGCAGGAGGGGTGAAGGAGGGGTGTATACACCCCTCCTTCACCACTCCAAAGATGCTGCTTGCAGGAGTATTTTTAACGTCCTGCCAATGCACCGCTGCAGTGTGAAGCCCCCGGGGTTTTCACACTGGAGACACAGAAGAGGCTGTTTCAGGGCGCTTTGCAGGCACTATTTTTAGTACTGTAATGCCTGCAAAGCGCCCCCCCCGGGGGGAAAGGGGCCTTACTCATAGAAGGACTTCTGTAAGGACATTTAGGGACAGAGCAGTGAAAGGTTAGAGCCTCTGCCTGGTTTTATTTCTTTTATTCCTTCCTCTACTGGCACCTTATTTATCAGGGTGGGGAAAGTTATCACTAGGGTAATATTTCCAGTCGTGTATTGAGACTGGTATTTTCCTCTCATTGGACAGTGATGGCAGATGGTGGAGTTTGGCCATCATATCAGGAAAACTCACACCCTAGTAATAAAGTGACAGTAAATCAGGGTCATAAGCCCCATACACACTCAGATTTTCTGCTGGATTTTATTTATTTTCCTTTAGATTTACCAAAACCATATAATAAGGTCAAACCTGTAGGAGTTTCAGTGTGTATGCAACCAGGCAGGCCCTTGTACTATATGGTTTTGGTAAATCTGAAGACAAAAATCAGCAGAAAATCTGATAGTCTGTATGGATATAGAAGGGGGACTTTCTGACTAATCACATGCGGTCATATAGGACAGTGTTTCTCAACTCCAGTCCTCAAGGCGCCCCAACAGGTCATGTTTTCAGGCTTTCCAATATTTTTCACAGCTGATTTGATCAGTTTCACTGCCTTAGTAATTACCACAGCTGGTTCATTTGAGGAAATGCTGAAAACATGACCTGTTGGGGCGCCTTGAGGAGTTTAGTTGAGAAACACTGATATAGGCGACCAGACAACACCCCCCCCTTTCCAAATCCCTACTACTTGTGTAAAGTCTAAGGCACAGCTGGAGGGGACTATAAGCATGCCATGGCAAATATAATGCAGCTTGTCAAGTCAAAGGGGCTGCTCTGCAACTGCAAGCCCAACGTCTGGCTCGTGTTTGCAGTGCGCAGTAAATTGCAGGAAAATGCAACCACGCATCCGGGAGGCAGTCCTATGTGGTTCTGGCCAGCCTCTGATCCACCACATATTGCTTTTTCAGAGAGACGGCCGCTAGCCTTTGGCCAGATGTTTTACTTTTGTTTGTTTACAATTGAGTAAAGTTATATTTAAAAAAACAAAGAAAAAAAAAACCCTTTTAATAGCAAACATGTCAAACGTGCCTGCTTTGTGCACTGAGGTCCTCCTCTTCTCGGGTCCCCGCTGGCATGCCTCCTCTTCTCTAAATGAAGTGCCTGCTATGGGGGGGATATGTGTGTGTGTGTAGGCGCTCGCTCGCTCCTGAGCCCCACTCTGTATGTCTATTAACCACTTCAGCCTCGGACCAATAAACGCCCTAAGGACCAGAGGTCTTTTTACAATTTCGCACTGCGCTGCTTTAACTGGTAATTGCGCGGTCATGCAATGTTGCATCCAAACGAAATTTGCGTCCTTTTCTTCCCACAAATAGAGCTTTCTTTTGGTGGTATTTGATTGCCTCTGCGATTTTAATTTTTTGCGATATAAATGGAAAAAGAGCGAAAATTTTGAGAAAAAAACATATATTCTACTTTTTGTTATAAGAAAAATCTAATAAACTCAATTTTAGTCATACATTGAGGGCAAAATGTATTCAGCCACATGTCTTTAGTAAATAAAATGTCAATAAGCGAATATTTTTTGGTTTGCGCAAAAGTTATAGCGTCTACAAACTAGAGGACATTTTCGGGAATTTACACAGCTTTTAATTTATGACTGCCGATCTCATTTCTTGAGGTGCTAAAATGTCAGGGCAGTACAACCCCCCCCCCCCCCCCCAAATGATCCCATTTTGGAAAGTAGACACCCCAAGGAAATTTCTGAGAGGCATGTTGAGCCCATTGAATATTTTTATTTATTTATTTTTTGTCCCAAGTGATTGAATAATGACACAAAAAAAAAAAAAAGTTTACAAAAAGTTGTCACTAAATGATATATATTGCTCACACATGCCATAGTTATATGTGGAATTGCACCCCAAAATATATTCTGCTGCTTCTCCTGAGTACGGGGATACCACATGTATGGGACTTTTTAGGAGTCTAGCCGCGTACGGCACCCCGAAAACCAATCTCTGCCTTCAGGATTTCTAAGGGTGCAAATTTTTGATTTCACTCCTCACTACCTATCACAGTTTCGAAGGCCATAAAATGCCAAAATAACACAAAACCCCCCCCCCCCCAAATGACCCCATTTTGGAAAGTAGACACCCCAAGCTATTTACTGAGAGGCATGTTGAGTCCATGAAATATTTTATATTTTGCCACAAGTTGCAGGAATATAAATTTTTTTTTTTTTTATTTTTTTTTGCACAAAGTTGTCACTAAATGATATATTGCTCACACATGCTATGGGCATAAGTCAAATTACACCCCAAAATAAATTCTGCTGCTTCTCCTGAGTACGGGGATACCACATGTGGGGGACTTTTTGGGAGCCTAGCCACGTACGGGACCCCGAAATCCAAGCACCGCCTTCCGGATTTAAATATAAAACGTTACAGAAAAACCTGTTGGCGATGGCAGGGATCAGGCCTGACTCTGCGATCGCTGCAGTTATGTGTTTAGTGTTTTGTAAGTGACAGTGATCGATCGATACTGCACTTGGGTGGGCTGGGCAGAGGGGCAAAACGCAGGTGCCAGCAGGTATCTGGGCTTATCCCGCTAACAATGCATTTTTTTGGAACCCTAAACTGCTGGGGACGCTAGTATAGATCTGATCAGATCAGATATTGATCTGTTCAGATTCTATACCACTACGGGAGGTGTATGCTTTGCACGTGGGTATTAGCGGGACTGGCACTAACCTAGCGCTGCCTGGGGCGACGCAGACCCTGACCCTAAAACCTAATTGATATCACCCACCGGGTGATCAGGAGGTTAAACCTTTATTGGGTAATAAATGGTGGGTGCCCTGATGCTATAAAAAGCAAACTAACCAGAGTCACCCGTAACACTTATACGGTGATCACTGGTGAAAGGGTTAACTAGGGGCAATCAGGGGGTTCAAATTTTTATTAGGTAGTATATGGGGGTCCCTGGCGCTATATAAAAACCTGACGACGGGAACCTAAATAACTAACTGGCTATCCAGCGTCACCAGTGACACTTATACTGTGATCGCTGGTGAAAGGGTTAACTAGGGGCAATGGGGGGGGGGGGTTAAAACCATTATTTGGTAGTATATTGGGGTACCTAGCGCTATAAAAACCTGGCGGTGAACCTAAAAAAAATAACTAGCTACCTAGCGGCATCAGTGAATTTTGTGAGCATGCCGATGTAACTGAAAAGGCCGGGGTGACAAACCAGTTGACTGGCCAAAAGTATGTGAGACCCTGGGCCAGAAGCTCAACTCCCCTGGCCTTAGGAACCATAAAAGTCCAGATATTGTGCTGCCTGAGCGCCAAGCTGGTAAACAATGCCAAAGGAGACCTAGTGAGGATGTCAGATATGTCACGCAAAAAATATGACTCACGATGGGAAGTCTGCTGAGCACAGTAGGAGGGCTACACTTCTGGATCCCTGAGGATGCTTAACTAGAGTGCGTAGAAAATAAAGAAAGGCCTATCGGGTTCTTCCAACAACATGAAATGCTGAGTCTCAGCCACATACGGCCCCGATAGTGCTGTAGACCAATATGAGTTGGAAGTGGCAAAAAACAGAAAAGCAAATAGGAATTGGATGTTAACCGTCAGGACTAGGAAACCTTGACCAGAGAGCCTGGAAAACATCCCAAGCAGTGTCATGAGTCTTCCAGGTATACAAAAAAAATAAAGATTTATCGATCAAGGCTGCTGCGTCAGCCCAATGGACCCTAACCCATCACAAATGCTGGAAACCGAAGAAAAGGCATCTGCGTCCGAGACCTGGGCCTACTGGTACCGGCCTAAGCACCGAGAGGGTTCCGGAATCCACGAAAGCCCCTGAGCCCGTAGAAGCCGCTGAAGCTGCAATAGGTTGACTTACCATTAGCTCCATACTATTGCGCAACTCCTGGCCAGATGTAGCTAGGAAATTAAGGTAGTGTGGAAATGACACACAACTGGGTCAAGTAACATAAGCTGTGAGAAAAACGTGAGCAGACTGAGAAATCTATGACAGGAATGTAGCTGCGTGAAGGAACGTGACTGAACGAGAAACAAGAGTAGCGCGAGCTGATGAAAACGTGAGCAGCATAAGAACTGAGGCTGCAAGAAAAACGCATGAGAGACGCAGGTTGCACAAGAATGTGAATTGATGAACATAAGAAATGAGAGAAACCTGTGAAAAATGAGAGAAACCTGAAAACGTGAGTTGGCATAGAAACAAAATATTGCATGAGAAACGTGAATGACATGAGAAACTAAAATTGCATGAGAAACGTGAGTTTTGTACGAAATATGTGAGCAGCGTAAGAACAGATGAGGAGACTTGCCACCGAACAAGCCAATTTAAAACCGATCACCTCAATCTGTTAAACCCATAGACGTGATGGGTAACCTGCAGTGGAAGAACACGGACAACCCAGCTGTGTGAAAACGACCAGAGAACATAACAGACAACCAGCCCCTGACATAACACCCCTGGTACCTGACAAGTATGAGGATGTGGGTGCAATAATGACAAGACCAACAACGCATGAATGTGAACCTAATGACAACACCACCCTACTGTATGCAGCAAGTGAGCCCGAGCAACCTGCAGCGCCAAGACAGGAAATTTAAAAATGAACACTCAGGGCTGAGGTACCCACAGAGAAGATGTGAGAAACATTGGAAGTGTGAGAAACATTGGAAGTGTGAGAAACATTGGAAGTGTGAGAAACATTGGAAGTGTGAGAAACATTGGAAGTGTGAGAAACATTGGAAGTGTGAGAAACATGGGAAGCGTGAGAAACATGGGAAGCGTGAGAAACATGGGAAGCGTGAGAAACATGGGAAGCGTGAGAAACATGGGAAGCGTGAGAAACATGGGAAGCGTGAGAAACATGGGAAGCGTGAGAAACATGGGAAGCGTGAGAAACATGGGAAGCGTGAGAAACATGGGAAGCGTGAGAAACATGGGAAGCGTGAGAAACATGGGAAGCGTGAGAAACATGGGAAACGTTAGAAACATGGGAAACGTAAGAAACCTGGGAAAAACGTGAATGAGGCATGAGAACCATAACTTGCATGAGAAACCGTAACTTGCATGAAAAACATAAATTGCCTTAGCCCTTGTACACACGGTCGGAGAATCCGTCGGAATGAGTCCTATCGGACCGCTTCGTCAGATAATCCGACTGTGTGTGGTATGAATCGGAATATCTGTCGGACCCAATTTTACAACTTGTTGGAAATATTTTCTGACCAACTGGGCCGATTGGACATACTCCGATCATGTGTAGAGAATTTTGATCGGACCAAGTGCCACGCATGCTCAGATCAAATTCCAACATCAAAGCTATTGGCTACTAGCCTGAACGTAGTCCCATTGTAAAGAAATTACGTCATCACGTTCTGAAAGATCGGATTTTTCAACAACTTAGTCCGACCCGTGTGTATGCAACAGTTTCGGACAAAATCCGACGGATTTGGTTGGCAGAATGTCTGACCCGTGTGTACAAGGGCTTAGAAACATAAATTGCATGAGAAAAGAGAAGCACGGATTAAGGAATGCAATGACATAAAGAGTGCTGGGCATGACGGTGTGTATGAGGGACACACGGGGTTAAGCTGGATGGGTGGAGCTGAGAACAAAGGTTGGCAGGAAGCAAGCTCAGTGTAGGGGAGGGGCCATATAAAAGGGAGGGGTGGGGCCTTAGGGGATCATTCGGATCCCAGCGTGACACAGAGGAGGCAGTTTTTCCCGCCCTAATGTTATGTGTCGTTTTGTTGCTGGTCTTTTCTTCTTTTGCAGGTTTCGTCGGTTGTCGGGACAGCTGAAGGTTTTCCTGTTTGGCGGTGTGTTTTCTGGTGGTTTCTGACGGTAGACAGGTACTCAGAAGGGATCTGAGGGTGTGGGGGGCTCATCAAACGATCGGCCCCTCTGGGTATTCCTGAACGTTGGAGGGAATACGGTTATGTTCACTGGCGGAAGTTGTCTCCGACCGGTCACAGGTGGAGGCCTTTGGGAAGTTGGTCAGGTGTACCGCAGTGATTAGGTATTGGCTTAAGTGGGGTCACCGTCAGAGATCACCAGAATGGGCAGTCAATGTTATTTAATGTTGTTTAATGTTAATAAAGTTATTTATATATTTTCATATTTACAAGTTATTGGAGTGAATTTTTGAGTTATGTTTAATAAAGGCTGTTGTGGCCAGTTTACTCCAACCTATGGTGTGGTCTCGTTTCTAATATGGGAAGGTATTGGTAAGGAATAATATAAGGGGAACATTCAGACTACACTAGTCATGTTCTAGAACCATGCAGCCCCCAAGGACCCCCACAGACTGATGAGATGACAGGCGACAAGCAAGTGTCATGTCAACTCCGCAGCCTGAATTAACCCCTGAAAACCCATACTTATCGTGCGTGCCTAGTACGTAGTAACAGGGCACTAGCAGCGTGGCCCCAATCAGGTTAAATGGCAGCACACCAGGGGCCACCCTGACTGCTAAATGTACTACCACGGAACCCCCATCCACAGCCTTATGGCATGAGGTGGGAGCGAATGGTCTGTGTGATGAATGCCCATTGAGCTCAGGAGGAGGGAGGGGAACCCACCACATGGGGCTCAGGAGGGGGGGACCCACCACATGGGGCTCAGGAGGATGTGGAGCTCAGGAGGGGGAGGACCTACCACATGGAGCTCAGGAGAATGTGGAGCTCAGGAGGGGGGACCCACCACATGGGGCTCAGGAGGATGTGGAGCTCAGGAGGGGGAGGACCCACCACATGGGGCTCAGGAGGATGTGGAGCTCAGGAGGGGGAGGACCCACCACATGGGGCTCAGGAGGGGGAGGACCCACCACGTGGAGCTCGTGGGGGGGAGAACCACCATAAGGAACCTAGGAGGGAGGAGACCCTGCCCATACATGTTGTAACTGCTGCAATAAAACAAAGGCATCTCCGCACCTCCCCACAAGTACACGACCAGCCGGTGGTGACAGACCCCAAATACCAAAATCACTAATGCAGCCATGATCGTCCCTAGTCCAGCCAACTCTGACACCAGAGACTCCCAGCCCCCCAAGAAACAGCAGAGCCAGCCAGAGTGCAGCCTGATGCCCAGAGTGAGCCCCGGGGAGGAGTGAGCGGGGCGGGTGGTGGTCCCCCCACGCTGCATGGCGAGCAGGATGAGCCGGCGTGCGGCCCTCCTTCTGATGAAAATAGACGATGCAACAAACCCTGGCAAAGACAGTCATCTCCACTGTACACACATGTACACATGGACTCAAATGCTTCCAGCAGCCAGCATATGACCGAGATCAGCTCAAAAACACCAATGTGACCAACCTGACCACACATCCTCGATCGGTCCCCGGCAAGGTGCACATCCCAAGCGGACCACTTACGCTCCTCCCTTAGCCCCTGTACACACGGTCGGAGATTTCCACAACCAAATCCGTCGGATTTTGCCCGTTGGATTTAGCCCCACGGATTGTGTCCGAAACTGTTGCATACACACGGTCGGGCCAAGTTGGTAAAAATCCGATCTTTCAGAACGTGATGACATAATTTCGTTACGATGGGACTACATTCAGGCTAGTAGCCAATAGCTTTGATGTAGGAATTTGATCTGAGCATGCGTGGCACTTGGTCCGATGAAAATGCTCTACACATGATCGGATTAGGTCCGTCCGGCCCAGTTGGTCAGGAAATATTTCCAACATGTTGGAAAATTGGGTCGAACGGATATTCGGACGGAATCAGTCCGATGCATACCACACACAGTCGGATTATCTGACGACTCATTCCGACAGATTATCCGACCGTTTGTACAAGGGCTTAGTGTCTAGCACCCAGCAATCAGTGTTTGCGCGAACCACCCACCGAACTGCTAGGAATATGCCACCATCTCAGCCCTGGAAGGAACACATACATCTGATGACGCTGGCGGTCGAATTCCCCCCCCCCCCCTCAGGAAACACCGGGAGAGAGAGGTGGGCAGGGAAAGCGGCTCCCTGGAGGAGACAGGAGCTTCCGGTGGGCAAACCCCCCCCCCCCCCCCTCCGCCGGAAGAAACACAGGGGGGAAGCCTGTGGCTGAAACCTCCCTTCCCTCTGGCAGAGGCAGTGGGAGAAGGAGGCGGGCGGGAGAAGCGGCTCCCTCCGGCAGAAACACGGGTGAAGCCAGCGGCCGAACCTCCCTCCTCCCCCCTCCCCTCTGCCAGAGGCAACGGGAGAAGGAGGCGGGTGGGAGAAGCGGCTCCCTCATGGCGACAGGAGCTGTTAGGCAGTGGAACCCCCCTCCCCCGGCAGAAACGCCGGACGTGAGAAACATGCAGGCGGGCGGGAGAAGCAGCCCTCCGGAGACCGAGGAGTCGTCAGGCGGCTGAACACACCCCCCCCCCCCCACACACGAGCTTGAGACAACGACAGCCAACTGACTGCCAGCAAGGACCCGGAAATGACATCACACGAAAGCCTACGACCACAAGGGAGGAGGAAAAGAAGAGCGGGCTTTATGCAGCCTGACTCCTACAAATACAGCCTTACACGTTTCATTATACATTACATTCACATACGAACAAAACATTTCCCCAAGACTAAACCTGCGCAGAGCGCTGCACATAAACTCATGGGAGACGCGGTCAAAGGCCTTCTCCTGGTCAAGACTGACCAGGGCCGCGTGCACACGGCGGCCATGAATGTACTGGACCGTGTCCCGGACAAGCGCAGGGCTGTCCACAATCCTGCGACCAGGAATGCCAGAAGTTTTGATCCGGGTGGGTGATCTGTCTGATGACAGACTTCAGCCTGTTGGCCAGAACTTTGGCGAGGATTTTGTAGTCCACGTTCAGAAAAGAGATCGGGCGCCGATTTTTCAGGTCCGATCTCTCCCGTTTGCACTTTTACAAAATTGTGATAATTCCTTCCCTCAGTGTCAGAGGCATTCTGCCCTCCACCACCATCTCCCCATACAGCTCGAGCAGGTCCGGGCCCACGAGATCCCACAGCATTACATAAAGCTCAACTGGGAGACCATCGCAGCCCGGGGTCCTGCCCCGCCTAAAGGATTTAGCGAAAGAGTGAAGCTCCTCCAACACCACGGGGGACGTTGACGGCTGATGAACCTGCAGGATCAATTAGGTTAGAGATACCTGACAGGAACCTGTCGGCTGCCTGTGTGTCTGTTGTTTTCGGGGGAGTAGAGGTTGGTGTAGTAGTCGCTGACCACTTGCATCACAGCCTCCTTTCCCTTCTGGAGTGTTCCGGTCTCGTCACGCAGCTCAGACAAGGGTGTGTGTCCTGAGTGGAGTTTCATGAAAAAGAAAGAGTTACACTTCTCACCTTTCTCAAGGTTCTCCACCTTGGCACGGAAGACAATGTGCCTGGATTCTTCCTCAAAGTGCCCTTTCAGGCTCTTCTTGGTGTCCTCCGGGTCCTGCCTAACGTCCCAGCCACAGTGGTGAAGGGACTGCAGCTGACGTTGCAGTCTCCTGAGTTCCTTCTTCCTGGCACACACTTGCTGGGGTCCCCTTGCCTGAAAGAAGCTGCACAGCTTGACCTTCACAAACTCCCACCAGTCACTTACCCTTCCGAAGAATCGATTTTCCTCCGTCCAGGTGGCATAGGCCTCCCGGAGTTCCCCCATCAATTCCTCATTTTCCAGCAGGGTACTATTCAGCTTCCAGGAGCCTGGTCCGCGGGCAAAGCCCTCGCCCAGGTCACCCCGAAAGTGAATAGCCCTGTGGTCAGAGAAAAAGCAGGGGATCATGGAGAAATCGCGATGCTGGACTGCTCTTGAAGTGAACACAAAGTCGATCCTGGAACGCACTGATCTATCAGGTCGGCACCATGAGTAGTTCACGGTACCTTTCCCTATGGATCCTACGGCGTCCTGCAAGGATGCCTCCGATATCCTCTCCTTGAGCATCCTAGACGTAGCATCTAGTTTTGCGTACATGCTGGAGCTGCGCTCCCATCCTCCTCTATCGGACAGTTAAAATCACCGCCGATTACTACTGCCCTGGTGGTGACGAATCGGGTCCGCAGGGTCTGGAAAAGTTCCAGCCGCTCACTCTTATCTAGGGGGGGCGTACACGTTGATGAGCCTAATTGGCTCTCCCACCAAAGAGCCGTCTATGACCAGAGGACGGCCACAGACTAGCTCATGGATGGAATCAACCGTGAAGCGCCCACCCCTGACAAGAATGGCTACTCCTACGGACTTACAATCGCCACCCCCGGACCAGTAGGAGGGACCAAGGGTCCACTGGGAGGTCAGGTGAGTGTACCTCCTCAGGGTAGGAAGAGCGCACTCCTGGAGCATGTAGACAGAAATGTCAGTGCCGCTTGCCTTCTAGATGTATCCTTGATACTCCTCACATTAATGGAAAGGGGTATGAGGTCTAATCAGCAAGGGACCGAACTTACCTCCCTACTGCTTACTTGATTTTATAAATGTAACCACACTCACCAACAGAGGGGAGAGAGTCTATAGAATACATCTCCCGAGTAGACAGGATACGGCATCAAATTATCCTCAAGAAGGGCATTGACACCAAAGATGTTGATGAGGCCCGTCTGGACCGTCTGAAGAGAACTCAGGTGGTACCCACCTATCCTAAATTGATAAGGGAGGTATGAGAGGAAGAGGCTCTGTTGGAAGAAAAAAAAGTGAACGATCAAGAGAATTGAACTCTCCTGCTGGGAACAATAGAGAAAGGGGTGGCCCGAGCTGTCCATGCAGACATTTTATTCTCAGATGAGGATAGTGGAACTCCCTGACATCCATAAACCAGTAGCAGAACTCAGGCCAACAAAACTGACGGCTCAAACCCAAATGTATCATGTTCTGATGGAAGTGATGGAGACCCAAGCGAAGGTCCAGGAGCCAGGGACTCATTCAAGTGAACATAAAGAGTACCCAGAGCGAGAAGAGAGATGTTATGGATGCATTTCAGAGATAAGTTCCCTAGATCTGACATTAGCCCTCAATTACTCACCCAAGTCCTAAGAGCCTTACAGAAATAGCTTTTCCCAAAGCCGGCGGAAAACTTCAAGGGACCTCATTGAAGGAGCTAGTTGAGAATCCCAAGGGAAAACTGTGCTCCAAAGACAAGAAAAGAGACAAGAAGAGAGACAAAGATAAGGGGGGACGCAAGCCCCCCTGTCCCCTCTAACACCTTGGTACCTAAGCATGCCACAGAAAAATAATTCTTGGAGAACGGAAGATGGTGACAAGAAATCAATGCACACCTTGCCAACCGAGTAGTTAAACCAACTCCACACAGTGGTGTTTTTAGGTTTTGTGCCGCCCTAGGCCTGACTAAGCTCGCGCACCCCCTACTTTAAATAGGACACACCCCTTCCTGTCAAGGCCACACCCCTTCCTTTTTAAGATCTGCCCTGTTATCTTCATGGGAGGAGGACAGAAGGATGCTGCAGGAAGAAGACGGGGGGACAACGCGGGAAGAGAACAGAGATGGATGTGGCATCTTTTCATTTGGGAGTAAAGCCCCATACACACGGTCGGACTTGTACAAACTTTTCCGTGGACTTTTGTACAAAGTGTGTTGTCCACAAGTTTGTATTGCATACACACGGTCGGACTTTTTGACAACAAACACGAACGTAATGACGTCACAACGTACTGACGCCGCTTCAAAAGAGGACGTTCAATGACTCCTGCGCCACCTTTGGTCAACTTCTGTATTGTAGTCTGATCGTTTGCATAGGCTCTGAGCATGCGTGTTTGTACCTTGTACAAAAGTCCGATGCCTTTGCATACACACGGTCGGACTTTGCTCCTTCGGACTTCTGTTGTCAAAAAGTTTGTCCGTTCGCAGAGCCAACAAAAGTCCGATGAAAACAGAAAAAGTTTGTCCGATGGAGCGTACACACAGTCGGATGTTGCTCCAAAACAGCTAATTTGCATGTTTGTTGTCAAAAAGTCCGACCGTGTGTACGGGCCTTAAGGGGATATGTGCTGGGTACTTTGGGAGGAGAGGATCAGACCCCCCCCCCCACTAGCACATATCCTCTCCCCTCCCAAAGCATCCAGGACATATCCCCTTACCCCTTCCCCTCACTCCATGTGTGCATCTGTTATCTGCACCCCCTTCCCGGTTACTGTGTCCCTTTTCACTGTAAATTATACACAGACCTCAGACCAGCAGCGTGGCTCTTGCACTGAAGTCGTGTCCCTCCTCTGTGGCTCCTCCTCCTGGCTGTGTACACTAGAACATTGGAGCCGAGTTTTTGTGGCTTAGAGTGGGAAGAGAGAAAGCTGATTGCCGCTTGTGGGACCCCGGGTGGCAGATGTCCTGGGTGCCCACACTAACGCACCCCTGTCTGGCCAGTTACTGAAGCTCAGTGCCAGAACTTGTTGTGGGCTTCAGGACAGTGGCGTCACTAGGGCTGGTGTCACATGGTGTGGTAAAAATGGTGTCCCCCACCCTAATTTTTGAACTGGAGGCCCAGCGTTGGAGCTCGTTGTGGCGGTCAATAAGGCCTAGAGGATATCCGGTTAGGCACTTCCTAATGGCTCAGTCCCTGGGAACAGTAATGGATAATGGCCACCAGAGCTGGTGAAACTGCAACAGTGATCCCTCCAGCTGGAGGTTCACTCACTCTGGGTTACCCAGGCTGACTCTAGTCAGTAGTTTTGCATGTCTGTACCCTGGCAGTGGCTTCATCTTTCTCCCCCCTGGTGGTTTCGGTACAGTGTGCCTCTCTCTCTGGTGGTGCGGGTACAACATGGCTCTCTCTCTGGTGGGGCAGGAACAGCGTGGCTCTCTCTCTGGTGGTGTGGGTACAGCGTGGCTTTCTCTCTGGTGGTGCGGGTACAGCATGGCTCTCTCTCTGGTGGTGTGGGTACAGCGTGGCTTTCTCTCTGGTGGTGCGGGTACAGCGTGGCTCTCTGGTGATGAGGGTACAGCGTGGCTCTCTGGTGGTGTGGGTACAGAGTGGCTCTCTGGTGGTGCGGGTACAGCGTGGCTCCCTCTCTGGTGGTGCGAGAACAATGTGGCTCTCTCTCTGGTGGTGCGGGTACAGCATGGCAATCTGGTGGTGCATGTACCGTATAGTGTGGCTCTCTGGTGGTGTGGGTACAGCGTGGCTCTCTCTCTGGTGGTGCGGGCACAGCGTGGTTCTCTGGTGGTGCATGTAAAGCGTGGCTCCCTCTCTGGCTTCCCCCAGCACAGTACTCTATTTTTCTCCTCCTGTAACACCCCTCCCCCTCAGCAGAGTGCATGCTGAGGGCCATAGGATGATGTCTGTGGACACAATGGGGCTGCCACTCTCCAGGGGCTACTTTTCACATGATGCCCCCCAGAGTCTTCTGATTGGCCAATCATGGGGAGGGAAGCTGGGCGGTGGCATGACGAAACCAATTAGAGCCGCTCTCTCTCTTCTCCTTTTTTTCTGACAGATGGGGGGGCAGCGGGGGTGATACACAGAGAGTCCGCAGCTCTGCTGCTCCATTTACCAGAGAACTCCCCGCTCGCCCCCTCCCCTTTCTGTCAGCCGAAGGGAGAAGAGAGAGCGGCTCTAATTGGTTTCGCTGTGCCGTGGCCCAGTTTCCTGCCCGCTGTTTCTCTCCCCATGATTGGCCACAGCAGAGGGCCATTCAGAGAGGGAATCATGGCTTTACGGGGGGCTGGCTTGATGGCTCCTACTTAAACTTCTTTCTGGCCCTCTCCTCACCCGTGATGCCACTGCACTCCTAAGCTGTACTCCCCTGATGGTGGCCCTGCTGTACGGGAGTCGGGAGGAGGGCGCGGGTGCCATTTTTGTGGGGGGGGGGGGCTGCTTTTTTGCTGCCCCGCACAAAGTGCCAGCCTGGGCCTGGGCCTTGTCGGCCTAGACCAAAACACAGCACTGGCGGCACGCATGAGCACCCAAGCATGCTGTGTCCTGTGGTAGGGACATACCCCGGTAAAGTGCATTGAATAGGAGGTAAGTACAATCGCTCAGTAGATAGAACGAAAGAGAAAAGTCCTGTAGGGAGAAATTCAATGAACCTGACCACTGTCCGCTTGTCAGGGTTGGGTCCTCCCCATGATTGTAGAAGGATGTTGTGTGTCTACAGGGCACTTAGACAGTAGCCATTCAAGCCACGGCAATAGGCAGTATAGAAGCAGCATACACGTTAGCTGTGCCACGTGTGGCTTGTAGATGGATAGTAACCAGAAAGCAGAATAGTGGGAATACACTCGCTGAACGTGGATATCCGGAACAGTCCATCTAAGGAAAAGGCAAACTTTGTGGATTCAACAAAATAGCCGGAGCTAGATGTCACCCTTCGCCATTCTCAGGTCAATATCGAGTTCATTCTGGTCCACCCATAAGGCCACGTCCTGTGCCTTTCTGGCCGTTACTCTGAGTTTGGCTGAGAACAGCATAGCGTACAATAACTGGAGCCTCAGCAAACTTTGATCTTCTGCATTGCACCTCAGCAGAAAAATCGGGAAAGAAGAATACTTCAGTGCCATTGTATGGTATGGTACCCTTTTCCCTAGCCAAACGCAACACAATTTCTCGGTACCTATAATTCAGGAGCCCAGCCAGTATTGATCTAGGAGGACTGCTTGGCGGGAGAGGCCGCGGAGGTACCCTGTAGGCCCATTCCACTGTGTATAAAGGAGTGAAGGCCTCCTTACCGAACACCTCCTGTAGCCAGCCATCAACGAACGCGGTGGGGTCCCAACGCCCTCCACCTTTTCAGTGAGAGTCATTATATGGATATAGACGGTGGGGACTGGTGGGTTTTTCTTTTGGGGAGCGGCAAACAACCACCTCCCTGGATGGCACTGACAGCAGCCTGGGCGGTCGGTGGGGCAGCACCAACAGCAACCCCCCAGGGGGCCGGCGGGTGGTCCGGCACTTACCCAATTGTGTGCTGGGCTGTAGTCTCCTCTCTTCCACCTAAGTGCTAGGCATCCAACAGGATCACCTGACGCTTTGGCCAATTGGGAAAAAGGTCTCACAACCTGGCTCTAATCACGTGCTTTAAAACCCCCCTATTGGAATCCATAGTCCGGGAAACCCTGATATGTAGATCAGGGGGCCAGACACATGGCTGGGGGGGGGTGGGGGGCAGCGCCTGTGCGCCCTCTATGGATGGGCCACCACTGGCCTTAGGCCGCGTACACACGCGCGGACTGTTCGCCCAACTTTGTCCGTCCAACAGTTTCGGCAAACAGTCCGCTCAAACTTAGCATGGACGGACATGGCCACACACGACGGACGAACAGTTTGCTGAAACCGTGCGCGATGACGTGAACGGCACGTACGACGGGACGAAAAATACGACGTCCTATACACTGCAATGCAACCTTCCGACGTGGAAATCCTTTCTGAGCATGCGCAAGACTTAGTTGGCCGAACAAGCCTACACACGAGCGAACAGTCCGCTGAAACCTTGTTTCAGCGGACAGTTTTTCGGAATTTCCGTAAGACCTTGTTCGTCCAACTGTCCGCTGAAACTGTCCGCTGAAGCCCCACACACGAGCGGACTGTCCGCCCAAACACTGTTCAGCGGACAAGGTTGGGCGAACAGTCCGCGCGTGTGTACGCGGCCTTAGTCTTATTTCTATGTCATTTACTATGGGCTTGGAATGCTTGTTGTGTAACAATTCTCACATGCCTAGGGGGCATCTGATCCTGTATCTCCACTCAGCCCCCCACAGCAGTGTTTCTCTCCCTGATCTTCTGGAGGTCCCGGCAGAGGAGGGACACAGTCTCCATCAGCACCCAAAGCGCTCCTTCAGATCATCTACTGAAGCAGTACACTTGTGAGCTGTGTGCAGAATTTCACTGAGTGTGGGCTGAGGACTGTCCTCTATGGGCATATCAAAAATGTTATGGATGGGATCAGGCGGAGCCTATGGTGTCATCCAGCAGGTTTGCATCCTCCTGATCAACAGGCTCAGGAGATGTAGCTATGAGCAGGGCATCAGCCATAGGGGGGCAGCTGGAGCCACACAGCTTTTGGGTATAATAAAGCATTTCTCTAGGCTGCTCCTTAGGCTTGGTGTATTTGTGCGACTTACCCCCTACACCTTCAGCGTCTCCGTGACTTGTGGGGTCCATTGTGGCTGAGATTGCCATCTTGAGACTTCAAGGCCGCTGCCTCTCCATGGATCATCATCGGCTTGGGATGGCTCTCACATAGATCAAGGTATGGCAAGAGAGCAGCGGGTAAAGATTGTGATGAATTCCGGGCAGGAACAGCAGCGAGGGAAGAATTGTAGACTCCACTGGCCTCCATTCAGTGTCCTCTTCCACCCCTCTATGCCAATCCCTCCACTGGCCTCCATTCAGTGTCCTCCACCCCTCTCTACCAATCCCTCCACTGGTCTCCATTCAGTGTCCTCCACCCCTCTCTACCAATCCCTCCACTGACCTCCATTCAGTGTCCTCCACCCCTCTCTACCAATCCCTCCACTGATCTCTATTCAGTGTCCTCCACCCCTCTCTACCAATCCCTCCACTGGTCTCCATTCAGTGTCCTCCACCCCTCTCTACCAATCCCTCCACTGGTCTCCATTCAGTGTCCTCCACCCCTCTCTACCAATCCCTCTACTGGTCTCCATTCAGTGTCCTCCACCCCTCTCTACCAATCCCTCTACTGGTCTCCATTCAGTGTCCTCCACCCCTCTCTACCAATCCCTTCACTGACCTCCATTCAGTGTCCTCTTCCACCCCTCTCTACCAATCCCTCCACTGGTCTCCATTCAGTGTCCTCCACCCCTCTCTACCAATCCCTCCACTGACCTCCATTCAGTGTCCTCCACCCCTCTCTACCAATCCCTTCACTGACCTCCATTCAGTGTCCTCTTCCACCCCTCTCTACCAATCCCTCCACTGGTCTCCATTCAGTGTCCTCCACCCCTCTCTACCAATCCCTCCACTGACCTCCATTCAGTGTCCTCCACTCCTCTCTACCAATCCCTCCACTGACCTCCATTCAGTGTCCTCCACCCCTCTCTACCAATCCCTCCACTGACCTCCATTCAGTGTCCTCCACCCCTCTCTACCAATCCCTTCACTGACCTCCATTCAGTGTCCTCCACCCCTCTCTACCAATCCCTCCACTGGTCTCCATTCAGTGTCCTCCACCCCTCTCTACCAATCCCTCCACTGGTCTCCATTCAGTGTCCTCCACCCCTCTCTACCAATCCCTCCACTGACCTCCATTCAGTGTCCTCCACCCATCTCTACCAATCCCTCCACTGGTCTCCATTCAGTGTCCTCCACCCCTCTCTACCAATCCCTCCACTGACCTCCATTCAGTGTCCTCCACCCATCTCTACCAATCCCTCCACTGGTCTCCATTCAGTGTTCTCCACCCCTCTCTACCAATCCCTTCACTGGCCTACATTCAGTGTCCTCCACCCCTCTCTACCAATCCCTCCACTGACCTCCATTCAGTGTCCTCCACCCCCCTCTACCAATCCCTCCGCTGGTCTCCATTCAGTGTCCTCCACCCCTCTCTACCAATCCCTCCACTGACCTCCATTCAGTGTCCTCCACCCCTCTCTACCAATCCATCCACTGGTCTCCATTCAGTGTCCTCCACCCCTCTCTACCAATCCCTCCACTGACCTCCATTCAGTGTCCTCCACCCCTCTCTACCAATCCCTCCACTGATCTCCATTCAGTGTCCTCCACCCCTCTCTACCAATCCCTTCACTGACCTCCATTCAGTGTCCTCCACCCCTCTCTGCCAATCCCTCCACTGGTCTCCATTCAGTGTCCTCCACCCCTCTCTACCAATCCATCCACTGGTCTCCATTCAGTGTCCTCCACCCCTCTCTACCAATCCCTCCACTGGTCTCCATTCAGTGTCCTCCACCCCTCTCTACCAATCCCTCCACTGGTCTCCATTCAGTGTCCTCCACCCCTCTCTGCCAATCCCTCCACTGACCTCCATTCAGTGTCCTCCACCCCTCTCTACCAATCCCTCCACTGGTCTCCATTCAGTGTCCTCCACCCCTCTCTGCCAATCCCTCCACTGGTCTCCATTCAGTGTCCTCCACCCCTCTCTACCAATCCTCCCACTGGTCTCCATTCAGTGTCCTCCACCCCTCTCTGCCAATCCCTCCACTGGTCTCCATTCAGTGTCCTCCACCCCTCTCTGCCAATCCCTCCACTGACCTCCATTCAGTGTCCTCCACCCCTCTCTACCAATCCCTCCACTGGTCTCCATTCAGTGTCCTCCATCCCTCTCTACCAATCCCTCCACTGACCTCCATTAAGTGTCCTCCACCCCTCTCTACCAATCCCTCCACTGGCCTCCATTCAGTGTCCTCCACCCCTCTCTACCAATCTCTCCACTGGTCTCCATTCAGTGTCCTCCACTCCTCTCTGCCAATCCCTCCACTGACCTCCATTCTGTGTCCTCCATCCCTCTCTACCAATCCCTCCACTGACCTCCATTAAGTGTCCTCCACCCCTCTCTACCAATCCCTCCACTGGTATCCATTCAGTGTCCTCCACCCCTCTCTACCAATCCCTCCACTGACCTCCATTCAGTGTCCTCCACCCCTCTCTACCAATCCCTCCACTGGTCTCCATTCAGTGTCCTCCACCCCTCTCTACCAATCCCTCCACTGGTCTCCATTCAGTGTGCTCCATCTCTCTCTGCCAATCCCTTCACTGGCCTCCATTCAATGTCCTCCACCCTCTCTACCAATCCCTCCACTGGTCTCCATTCAGTGTCCTCCACCCCTCTCTGCCAATCCCTCCACTGGTCTCCATTCAGTGTCCTCCACCCCTCTCTACCAATCCCTTCACTGGCCTACATTCAGTGTCCTCCACCCCTCTCTACCAATCCCTCCACTGACCTCCATTCAGTGTCCTCCACCCCCCTCTACCAATCCCTCCGCTGGTCTCCATTCAGTGTCCTCCACCCCTCTCTACCAATCCCTCCACTGACCTCCATTCAGTGTCCTCCACCCCTCTCTACCAATCCATCCACTGGTCTCCATTCAGTGTCCTCCACCCCTCTCTACCAATCCCTCCACTGACCTCCATTCAGTGTCCTCCACCCCTCTCTACCAATCCCTCCACTGATCTCCATTCAGTGTCCTCCACCCCTCTCTACCAATCCCTTCACTGACCTCCATTCAGTGTCCTCCACCCCTCTCTGCCAATCCCTCCACTGGTCTCCATTCAGTGTCCTCCACCCCTCTCTACCAATCCATCCACTGGTCTCCATTCAGTGTCCTCCACCCCTCTCTACCAATCCCTCCACTGGTCTCCATTCAGTGTCCTCCACCCCTCTCTACCAATCCCTCCACTGGTCTCCATTCAGTGTCCTCCACCCCTCTCTGCCAATCCCTCCACTGACCTCCATTCAGTGTCCTCCACCCCTCTCTACCAATCCCTCCACTGGTCTCCATTCAGTGTCCTCCACCCCTCTCTGCCAATCCCTCCACTGGTCTCCATTCAGTGTCCTCCACCCCTCTCTACCAATCCTCCCACTGGTCTCCATTCAGTGTCCTCCACCCCTCTCTGCCAATCCCTCCACTGGTCTCCATTCAGTGTCCTCCACCCCTCTCTGCCAATCCCTCCACTGACCTCCATTCAGTGTCCTCCACCCCTCTCTACCAATCCCTCCACTGGTCTCCATTCAGTGTCCTCCATCCCTCTCTACCAATCCCTCCACTGACCTCCATTAAGTGTCCTCCACCCCTCTCTACCAATCCCTCCACTGGCCTCCATTCAGTGTCCTCCACCCCTCTCTACCAATCTCTCCACTGGTCTCCATTCAGTGTCCTCCACTCCTCTCTGCCAATCCCTCCACTGACCTCCATTCTGTGTCCTCCATCCCTCTCTACCAATCCCTCCACTGACCTCCATTAAGTGTCCTCCACCCCTCTCTACCAATCCCTCCACTGGTATCCATTCAGTGTCCTCCACCCCTCTCTACCAATCCCTCCACTGACCTCCATTCAGTGTCCTCCACCCCTCTCTACCAATCCCTCCACTGGTCTCCATTCAGTGTCCTCCACCCCTCTCTACCAATCCCTCCACTGGTCTCCATTCAGTGTGCTCCATCTCTCTCTGCCAATCCCTTCACTGGCCTCCATTCAATGTCCTCCACCCTCTCTACCAATCCCTCCACTGGTCTCCATTCAGTGTCCTCCACCCCTCTCTGCCAATCCCTCCACTGGTCTCCATTCAGTGTCCTCCACCCCTCTCTGCCGATCCCTCCACTGGTCTCCATTCAGTGTCCTCCACCCATCTCTGCCAATCCCTCCACTGGTCTCTATTCAGTGTTCTCCACCCCTCTATGCCAATCCCTCCACTGATCTCTATTCAGTGTCCTCCACCCCTCTCTACCAATCCCTCCACTGACCTCCATTCAGTGTCCTCCACCCCTCTCTACCAATCCCTCCACTGGTCTCCATTCAGTGTCCTCCAACCCTCTCTACCAATCCCTCCACTGGTCTCCATTCAGTGTCCTCCACCCCTCTCTACCAATCTGTCCACTGACCTCCATTCAGTGTCTTCCATCCCTCTCTGCCAATCTCTCCACTGGTCTCCATTCAGTGTCCTCCACTCCTCTCTGCCAATCCCTCCACTGGTCTCCATTCAGTGTCCTCCACTCCTCTCTGCCAATCCCTCCACTGGTCTCCATTCAGTGTCCTCCCCCCCTCTCTACCAATCCCTCCACTGACCTCCATTCAGTGTCCTCCACCCCTCTCTACCAATCCCTCCACTGACCTCCATTCAGTGTCCTCCACCCCTCTCTACCAATCCCTCCACTGGTCTCCATTCAGTGTCCTCCAACCCTCTCTACCAATCCCTCCACTGGTCTCCATTCAGTGTCCTCCACCCCTCTCTACCAATCTGTCCACTGACCTCCATTCAGTGTCTTCCATCCCTCTCTGCCAATCTCTCCACTGGTCTCCATTCAGTGTCCTCCACTCCTCTCTGCCAATCCCTCCACTGGTCTCCATTCAGTGTCCTCCCCCCCTCTCTACCAATCCCTCCACTGACCTCCATTCAGTGTCCTCCACCCCTCTCTACCAATCCCTCCACTGGTCTCCATTCAGTGTCCTCCACCCCTCTCTACCAATCCATCCACTGGTCTCCATTCAGTGTCCTCCACCCCTCTCTACCAATCCCTCCACTGACCTCCATTCAGTGTCCTCCACCCCTCTCTACCAATCCCTCCACTGGTCTCCATTCAGTGTCCTCCACCCCTCTCTACCAATCTGTCCACTGACCTCCATTCAGTGTCTTCCATCCCTCTCTGCCAATCTCTCCACTGGTCTCCATTCAGTGTCCTCCACTCCTCTCTGCCAATCCCTCCACTGGTCTCCATTCAGTGTCCTCCCCCCTCTCTACCAATCCCTCCACTGACCTCCATTCAGTGTCCTCCACCCCTCTCTACCAATCCCTCCACTGGTCTCCATTCAGTGTCCTCCACCCCTCTCTACCAATCTCTCCACTGGTCTCCATTCAGTGTCCTCCACTCCTCTCTGCCAATCACTCCACTGGTCTCCATTCAGTGTCCTCCACCCCTCTCTACCAATCCCTCCACTGACCTCCATTTAGTGTCCTCCACCCCTCTCTACCAATCCCTTCACTGGTATCCATTCAGTGTCCTCCACCCCTCTCTACCAATCCCTCCACTGTTCTCCATTCAGTGTCCTCCACCCCTCTCTACCAGTCCCTCCACTGGTCTCCATTCAGTGTCCTCCATCCCTCTCTGCCAATCCCTCCACTGGTCTCCATTCAGTGTCCCCCCCCCCCTCCTCTCTACCAATCCCTCCACTGGTCTCCATTCAGTGTCCTCCAACCCTCTCTACCAATCCCTCCACTGGTCTCCATTCAGTGTCCTCCACCCCTCTCTACCAATCTGTCCACTGACCTCCATTCAGTGTCTTCCATCCCTCTCTGCCAATCTCTCCACTGGTCTCCATTCAGTGTCCTCCACTCCTCTCTGCCAATCCCTCCACTGGTCTCCATTCAGTGTCCTCCCCCCCTCTCTACCAATCCCTCCACTGACCTCCATTCTGTGTCCTCCACCCCTCTCTACCAATCCCTCCACTGGTCTCCATTCAGTGTCCTCCACCCCTCTCTACCAATCCATCCACTGGTCTCCATTCAGTGTCCTCCACCCCTCTCTACCAATCCCTCCACTGACCTCCATTCAGTGTCCTCCATCCCTCTCTACCAATCCCTCCACTGGTCTCCATTCAGTGTCCTCCACCCCTCTCTACCAATCTGTCCACTGACCTCCATTCAGTGTCTTCCATCCCTCTCTGCCAATCTCTCCACTGGTCTCCATTCAGTGTCCTCCACTCCTCTCTGCCAATCCCTCCACTGGTCTCCATTCAGTGTCCTCCCCCCCTCTCTACCAATCCCTCCACTGACCTCCATTCAGTGTCCTCCACCCCTCTCTACCAATCCCTCCACTGGTCTCCATTCAGTGTCCTCCACCCCTCTCTACCAATCTCTCCACTGGTCTCCATTCAGTGTCCTCCACTCCTCTCTGCCAATCCCTCCACTGGTCTCCATTCAGTGTCCTCCACCCCTCTCTACCAATCCCTCCACTGACCTCCATTTAGTGTCCTCCACCCCTCTCTACCAATCCCTTCACTGGTATCCATTCAGTGTCCTCCACCCCTCTCTACCAATCCCTCCACTGTTCTCCATTCAGTGTCCTCCACCCCTCTCTACCAGTCCCTCCACTGGTCTCCATTCAGTGTCCTCCATCCCTCTCTGCCAATCCCTCCACTGGTCTCCATTCAGTGTCCTCCACCCCTCTCTACCAATCCCTCCACTGACCTCCATTTAGTGTCCTCCACCCCTCTCTACCAATCCCTTCACTGGTATCCATTCAGTGTCCTCCACCCCTCTCTACCAATCCCTCCACTGTTCTCCATTCAGTGTCCTACACCCCTCTCTACCAGTCCCTCCACTGGTCTCCATTCAGTGTCCTCCATCCCTCTCTGCCAATCCCTCCACAGTGTCTCCCCCCCCCCCTCCTCTCTACCAATCCCTCCACTGATCTCCATTCAGTGTCCTCCACCCCTCTCTACCAATCTGTCCACTGACCTCCATTCAGTGTCTTCCATCCCTCTCTGCCAATCTCTCCACTGGTCTCCATTCAGTGTCCTCCACTCCTCTCTGCCAATCCCTCCACTGGTCTCCATTCAGTGTCCTCCCCCCTCTCTACCAATCCCTCCACTGACCTCCATTCAGTGTCCTCCACCCCTCTCTACCAATCCCTCCACTGGTCTCCATTCAGTGTCCTCCACCCCTCTCTACCAATCTCTCCACTGTTCTCCATTCAGTGTCCTCCACTCCTCTCTGCCAATCCCTCCACTGGTCTCCATTCAGTGTCCTCCACCCCTCTCTACCAATCCCTCCACTGACCTCCATTTAGTGTCCTCCACCCCTCTCTACCAATCCCTTCACTGGTATCCATTCAGTGTCCTCCACCCCTCTCTACCAATCCCTCCACTGTTCTCCATTCAGTGTCCTCCACCCCTCTCTACCAGTCCCTCCACTGGTCTCCATTCAGTGTCCTCCATCCCTCTCTGCCAATCCCTCCACTGGTCTCCATTCAGTGTCCCCCCCCCCCTCCTCTCTACCAATCCCTCCACTGATCTCCATTCAGTGTCCTCTACCCCTCTCTACCAATCCCTCCACTGACCTCCATTCAGTGTCCTCTACCCCTCTCTACCAATCCCTCCACTGACCTCCATTCAGTGTCCTCCACCCCTCTCTACCAATCCCTCCACTGGTCTCCAGTCAGTGTCCTCCATCCCTCTCTGCCAATCCCTTCACTGGCCTCCATTCAGTGTCCTCCACTCCTCTCTGCCAATCCCTCCACTGACCTCCATTCAGTGTCTTCCATCCCTCTCTGCCAATCTCTCCACTGGTCTCCATTCAGTGTCCTCCACTCCTCTCTGCCAATCCCTCCACTGGTCTCCATTCAGTGTCCTCCCCCCTCTCTACCAATCCCTCCACTGACCTCCATTCAGTGTTCTCCACCCCTCTCTACCAATTCCTCCGCTGACCTCCATTCAGTGTCTTCCACCCCTCTCTGCCAATCCCTCCACTGGTCTCCATTCAGTGTCCTCTACCAATCCATCCACTGGCCTCCATTTAATGTCATCCACCCCTCTCTACCAATCTCTCCACTGGTCTCCATTCAGTGTCCTCCACCCCTCTCTACCAATCCATCCACTGGTCTCCATTCAGTGTCCTCCACCCCTCTCTACCAATCTCTCCACTGGTCTCCATTCAGTGTCCTCCACCCCTCTTTGCCAATCTCTCCACTGGTCTCCATTCAGTGTCCTCCACCCCTCTCTACCAATCCCTCCACTGACCTCCATTCAGTGTCCTCCACCCCTCTCTACCAATCCCTCCACTGACCTCCATTCAGTGTCCTCCACCCCTCTTTGCCAATCCCTCCACTGGTCTCCATTCAGTGTCCTCTACCCCTCTCTGCCAATCCATCCACTGACCTCCATTCAGTGTCCTCCACCCCTCTCTACCAATCCCTCCACTGGTCTCCATTCAGTGTCCTCCACTCCTCTCTGCCAATCCCTCCACTGGTCTCCATTCAGTGTCCTCCACCCCTCTCTACCAATCCCTCCACTGGTCTCCATTTAGTGTCCTCCACTCCTCTCTACCAATCCCTCCACTGGTCTCCATTCAGTGTCCTCCACTCCTCTCTGCCAATCCCTCCACTGGCCTCCATTCAGGGTTCTCCACCCCTCTCTACCAATCCCTCCACTGACCTCCATTCAGTGTCCTCCACCCCTCCCTACCAATCCATCCACTGGTCTCCATTCAGTGTCCTCTACCCCTCTCTACCAATCCATCCACTGGCCTCCATTTAATGTCCTCCACCCCTCTCTACCAATCTCTCCACTGGTCTCCATTCAGTGTCCTCCACCCCTCTCTACCAATCCCTCCGCTGGTCTCCATTCAGTGTCCTCCACCCCTCTCTACCAATCCATCCACTGGTCTCCATTCAGTGTCCTCCATCCCTCTCTGCCAATCCCTTCACTGGCCTCCATTCAGTGTCCTCCATCCCTCTCTGCCAATCCCTTCACTGGCCTCCATTCAGTGTCCTCCACCCCTCTCTACCAATCCCTCCACTGATCTCCATTCAGTGTCCTCCACCCCTCTCTACCAATCCCTCCACTGGTCTCCATTCAGTGTCCTCCACCCCTCTCTACCAATCCGTCCACTGACCTCCATTCAGTGTCTTCCATCCCTCTCTGCCAATCTCTCCACTGGTCTATATTCAGTGTCCTCCACCCCTCTCTACCAATCCCTCCACTGACCTCCATTCAGTGTCCTCCACCCCTCTCTACCAATCCCTCCACTGACCTCCATTCAGTGTCCTTTACCCCTCTCTACCAATCCCTCCACTGACCTCCATTCAGTGTCCTCCACCCCTCTCTACCAATCCCTCCACTGGTCTCCTTTCATTGTCCTCCATCCCTCTCTGCCAATCCCTTCACTGGCCTCCATTCAGTGTCCTCCACCCCTCTCTACCAATCCCTCCACTGACCTCCATTCAGTGTCCTCCACCCCTCTCTACCAATCCATCCACTGGTCTCCATTCAGTGTCCTCTACCCCTCTCTACCAATCCATCCACTGGCCTCCATTTAATGTCCTCCACCCCTCTCTACCAATCTCTCCACTGGTCTCCATTCAGTGTCCTCCACCCCTCTCTACCAATCCCTCCGCTGGTCTCCATTCAGTGTCCTCCACCCCTCTCTACCAATCCATCCACTGGTCTCCATTCAGTGTCCTCCACCCCTCTCTACCAATCTCTCCTTTGGTCTCCATTCAGTGTCCTCCACCCCTCTCTACCAATCCCTCCACTGACCTCCATTCAGTGTCCTCCCCCCCTCTCTGCCAATCCCTCCACTGGTCTCCATTCAGTGTCCTCCACCCCTCTCTACCAATCCCTCCACTGGTCTCTATTCAGTGTCCTCCATCCCTCTCTGCCAATCCCTTCACTGGCCTCCATTCAGTGTCCTCCATCCCTCTCTGCCAATCCCTTCACTGGCCTCCATTCAGTGTCCTCCACCCCTCTCTACCAATCCCTCCACTGATCTCCATTCAGTGTCCTCCACCCCTCTCTACCAATCCCTCCACTGACCTCCATTCAGTGTCCTCCACCCCTCTCTACCAATCCATCCACTGACCTCCATTCAGTGTCTTCCATCCCTCTCTGCCAATCTCTCCACTGGTCTATATTCAGTGTCCTCCACCCCTCTCTACCGATCCCTCCACTGATCTCCATTCAGTGTCCTCCACCCCTCTCTACCAATCCCTCCACTGGTCTCCATTCAGTGTCCTCCACCCCTCTCTACCAATCCCTCCACTGGTCTCCATTCAGTGTCCTCCACCCCTCTCTACCAATCCCTCCACTGATCTCCATTCAGTGTCCTCCCCCCTCTCTACCAATCCCTCCACTGACCTCCATTCAGTGTCCTCCACCCCTCTCTACCAATCCCTCCACTGACCTCCATTCAGTGTCCTCCACCCCTCTCTACCAATCCCTCCACTGATCTCCATTCAGTGTCCTCCCCCCTCTCTACCAATCCCTCCACTGACCTCCATTCAGTGTCCTCCACCCCTCTCTACCAATCCCTCCACTGACCTCCATTCAGTGTCCTCCACCCCTCTCTACCAATCCCTCCACTGGTCTCCATTCAGTGTCCTCCACCCCTCTCTGCCAATCCCTCCATTCAGTGTCCTCCACCCCTCTCTACCAATCTCCACTGGTCTCCATTCAGTGTCCTCCACTCCTCTCTTCCAATCCCTCCACTGGTATCCATTCAGTGTCCTCCACCCCTCTCTACCAATCCCTCCACTGGTCTCTATTCAGTGTCCTCCATCTCTCTCTGCCAATCCCTTCACTGGCCTCCATTCAGTGTCCTCCACCCCTCTCTACCAATCCCTCCACTGATCTCCATTCAGTGTCCTCCCCCCTCTCTACCAATCCCTCCACTGACCTCCATTCAGTGTCCTCCACCCCTCTCTACCAATCCCTCCACTGATCTCCATTCAGTGTCCTCCCCCCTCTCTACCAATTCCTCCACTGACCTCCATTCAGTGTCCTCCACCCCTCTCTACCAATCCCTCCACTGACCTCCATTCAGTGTCCTCCACCCCTCTCTGCCAATCCCTCCACTGGTCTCCATTCAGTGTCTTCTACCCCTCTCTACCAATCCATCCACTGGCCTCCATTTAATGTCCTCCACCCCTCTCTACCAATCTCTCCACTGGTCTCCATTCAGTGTCCTCCACCCCTCTCTACCAATCCGTCCGCTGGTCTCCATTCAGTGTCCTCCACCCCTCTCTACCAATCTCTCCACTGGTCTCCATTCAGTGTCCTCCACCCCTCTCTACCAATCTCTCCACTGGTCTCCATTCAGTGTCCTCCACTCCTCTCTGCCAATCCCTCCACTGGTCTCCATTCAGTGTCCTCCACCCCTCTCTACCAATCCATCCGCTGGTCTTCATTCAGTGTCCTCCACCCCTCTCTACCAATCCCTCCGCTGGCCTCCATTCAGTGTCCTCCACCCCTCTCTACCAATCCCTCCACTGGTCTCCATTCAGTGTCCTCTACCCCTCTCTACCAATCCATCCACTGGCCTCTATTTAATGTCCTCCACCCCTCTCTACCAATCTCTCCACTGGTCTCCATTCAGTGTCCTCCACCCCTCTCTACCAATCCCTCCGCTGGTCTCCATTCAGTGTCCTCCACCCCTCTCTACCAATCTCTCCACTGGTCTCCATTCAGTGTCCTCCACTCCTCTCTGCCAATCCCTCCACTGGTCTCCATTCAGTGTCCTCCACCCCTCTCTACCAATCCATCCGCTGGTCTCCATTCAGTGTCCTCCACCCCTCTCTACCAATCCCTCCGCTGGCCTCCATTCAGTGTCCTCCACCCCTCTCTACCAATCCCTCCACTGGTCTCTATTCAGTGTCCTCTACCCCTCTCTACCAATCCATCCACTGGCCTCTATTTAATGCCCTCCACCCCTCTCTACCAATCTCTCCACTGGTCTCCATTCAGTGTCCTCCACCCCTCTCTACCAATCCCTCCGCTGGTCTCCATTCAGTGTCCTCCACCCCTCTCTACCAATCTCTCCACTGGTCTCCATTCAGTGTCCTCCACTCCTCTCTGCCAATCCCTCCGCTGGTCTCCATTCAGTGTCCTCCACCCCTCTCTACCAATCCCTCCGCTGGCCTCCATTCAGTGTCCTCCACCCCTCTCTACCAATCCCTCCGCTGGTCTCCATTCTGTGTCCTCCACCCCTCTCTACCAATCCATCCACTGATCTCCATTCAGTGTCCTCCACCCCTCTCTGCCAATCCCTCCACTGGTCTCCATTCAGTGTCCTCCACCCCTCTCTACCAATCCCTCCACTGACCTCCATTCAGTGTCCTCCACCCCTCTCTGCCAATCCCTCCACTGGTCTCCATTGAGTGTCCTCCACCCCTCTCTACCAATCCATCCACTGGCCTCCATTTAATGCCCTTCACCCCTCTCTACCAATCCCTCCACTGACCTCCATTCATTGTCCTCCACCCCTCTCTGCCATTCCCTCCACTGACCTCCATTCAGTGTCTTTCACCCCTCTCTACCAATCCCTCCACTGGCCTCCATTCAGTGTCCTCCACCCCTCTCTACCAATCCATCCACTGGTCTCCATTCAGTGTCCTCCACCCCTCTCTACCAATCCCTCCACTGACCTCCATTCAGTGTCCTCCACCCCTCTCTACCAATCCCTCCACTGGTCTCCATTCAGTGTCCTCCACTCCTCTCTACCAATCCCTCCACTGGTCTCCATTCAGTGTCCTCCACCCCTCTCTGCCAATCCCTCCACTGGCCTCCATTCAGTGTCCTCCACCCCTCTCTACCAATCCATCCACTGGTCTCCATTCAGTGTCCTCCACCCCTCTCTACCAATCCCTCCACTGACCTCCATTCAGTGTCCTCCACCCCTCTCTACCAATCCCTCCACTGGTCTCCATTCAGTGTCCTCCACTCCTCTCTACCAATCCCTCCACTGGTCTCCATTCAGTGTCCTCCACCCCTCTCTACCAATCCCTCCACTGACCTCCATTCAGTGTCCTCCACCCCTCTCTGCCAATCCCTCCACTGGTCTCCATTGAGTGTCCTCCACCCCTCTCTACCAATCCATCCACTGGCCTCCATTTAATGCCCTTCACCCCTCTCTACCAATCCCTCCACTGACCTCCATTCATTGTCCTCCACCCCTCTCTGCCATTCCCTCCACTGACCTCCATTCAGTGTCTTTCACCCCTCTCTACCAATCCATCCACTGGTCTCCATTCAGTGTCCTCCACCCCTCTCTACCAATCCCTCCACTCAGTCTCCTTACCCCCCCCCCCCCAATCCCTCCAATGGCTTCCATTCAGTGTCTTCACCCCCCACCCCCCTTATACATTTCTCCAATGGCCTCCAATCACTCAATGAATAAAATTTCAAAATAGTAACAACATACAAAGCCATCCACAACAAGTCTGCCCCCAGCTACATCACTGACCTCTTCTCACACTGCTCCTCCCAGGTATTACAGTCTTTTCCTCTACCCCCAGACGTAACAAGCATTTAACCCTTGCAGTACAGGAGCCCCAATAAAAGGGCATTTTTTATTTTAATCAGGTTTAAATAGAAGACAGTCAGAGAAAAAGCAAAACAGATGTCATTGGGAAGAAGATCACTTATGGGGACACAGCATGTTTGTATTTATTACTCGTATAAAACAAAGTATATCTAATAATAAAAAAAGCCAACATTACAAATTCTTGTAATGAGGGGAAAGTGGAGTGCTGAATGGATTGCAGGGCACAGAGAAGTCTGTTAGGGACTGCGAAGGTCTCACGGGGGACTTGGTAGAGCAGTAGATGTTGAAATGGAATTGGACTGGTATCTTTGGGGAAGGTGACTAGGGCTGCACATGGTTTGCAGGAAGGGCGCTGCTATTAGAGGGCTCCTGAACATAAGCTGGACAAGTGGAGGTGACGGTAGGTGTGGTGGACAGATGCATCCGAGGGGGTGGAAGGTCTCTCCGTTGAGTAGAAATGCATGCTGTAAGGTAGGTATATATATCTTCCTTGGCCTGCATCTCGCGGTCATCAGGGAGACGCTGTAGGAGTGGTAGGAGACTGCGGCAAAACACCACCCGGGGGTCATTGAGGTTCCGGAAAATATCATTGTCTGGCTGTAGAGATGTTTGCCGCTCTGTCAGTTCCTTCACAAGTCGCAGGATTTGGTCATTACAGGAAAGAGACGTCCTCTGCTGACGGCGGGCACATCGAAGGCCGGATGTCGCTGGCTGTCTGGCCTTTTGTACTCTCTGTGGAGTCTAGAGAAATAAAGCGATTTCTATAGATTTGTCTGGATAGAGACAGATGGAAAGACAAGAAGAGACGTAGAGAGATGAGATGGAGAGGCGAGAGCTATATTGATATACCTGCGGTGTGCATGGAGCAGAGCTTGAAGCCTCCTCTGGCTCAGTCGGTGTCCCTGGATTGGAGTGCCCAGCCTTGCTTTCCTCCTCTTCTCCAGTCAGGTTGGACGTTGCTCTGTATTAATAAAAGTTCCAAGGAAAGGTCACAAAAAAATATCAGGGCACCAATCATGTAAATGGAAGCCTTATCCTGCCTTTGACCAACTGCTGTCTCTATAGAATAAATGGGCTGCGCAGACACCTAGAGGTGCACTCGGACGGGGTAGGGGGTGACCTTCAAGGTGGGGGCATGGGGTGAGCTGCAGGAAATGAGAAAGTATGAGCTGCAAGAAAGGGGAGGGGGTGAGCTGCAGGAAATGGGTTTGGAGGGGATATGCAAGAAAGGGGCAGGAATAAACTACAAGGGGTGGGGGAGCAGCAAGGAAGGGGTGGGGTGAACTGCAAGCAAAAGGGGGTGTGGGGTGAGGTACAAGAAAGGAGCATGGGTGAGCTGCAAGGAAGGAGAGTTGAGAGAGCTGCAGTAAAGTGGCATTGGGGTGAGCTGCAGGAAAGTGGCAGGGTCAGCTGCAAGGAAGTGGAGTGGGGTTAGCTGCAGGAAAAAGACATGGTGTGAGCTGCAAGAAAGGAGTGGGGATGAGCTACAATGAAGGGATGAGCTGCAAGGAAGTGGCAGGGATAAGCTGCAATAAAAGGATGAGCTACATGGAAGGGGCGGGTGTGAGCTGCAAGGAAGCGGAGGGGGTGAGCTGCAATAAAGGGGAGGGGTGAGCTGCAAGAAAGCATCAGGGATGAGCTGCAAGGAAGTAAAGGGGTTGAGCTGCAAGGAAAGGGCGAGATGAGCTGCAAGAAAGTGACAGGGAGGAGCTGCAAGGAAGCGGAGGGGGTGAGCTTCAAGGAAGTGGAGGGGTGAGCTGCAAGAAATCGGTAGGCATGAGCTGCAAGGAAGCAGAGGGGGTGAGCTGCAAGGAAGCGGAGGGGTGAGCTGCAAAGAAGCAGAGGGGGTGAGCTGCAAGGAAGCGGAGGGGTGAGCTGCAAGGAAGCGGAGGGGTGAGCTGCAATAAGAGCTGCAAGGAAGCGGAGGAGGTGAGCTGCAACGAAGGGGTGGGGGTGAGCTGCAATGAAGGGGTTGGGGTGAGCTGCAAGGAAGCGGAGGGGGTGAGCTGCAATGAAGGGATGGGGTGAGCTGCAAGGAAGCAGAGGGGGTGAGCTGCAAGGAAGCAGAGGGGGTGAGCTGCAAGGAAGGGGCAGGGTGAGCTGCAAGAAAGGAGTGGGGATGAGCTGCAATAAAAGGGTGAGCTACATGGAAGGGGCGGGGGTGAGCTGCAAGGAAGCGGAGGGGATGAGCTGCAAGGAAAGGGCGGGGGTGAGTTGCAAGAAAGCGTCAGGAAAGAGCTGCAAGGAAGTGGAGGAGGTGAGCTGCAATGAAGGGGTGAGCTGCAATGAATGGGTGGAGGCAAGCTGCAATGAAGGGGTGGAGGCGAGCTTCAATGAAGGGGTGGAGGCGAGCTTCAATGAAGGGGTGGGGGTGAGCTGCAAGGAAGCGGAGGGGGTGAGCTGCAAGGAAGCGGAGGGGGTGAGCTGCAAGGAAGCGGAGGGGGGTGAGATGCAATGAAGGGGTGGGGGTGAACTGCAATTAAGGGGTGGGGGTGAGCTGCAATGAAGGGATGGGGGTGAGATGCAATGAAGGGGTGGGGGTGAGCTGCAATGAAGGGGTGGGGATGAACTGCAATGAAGGGGCGGGGGTGAGCTGCAATGAAGGGGTGGGGATGAGCTGCAATGAAGGGGTGGGGGTGAACTGCAATGAAGGGGTGGGGGTGAACTGCAATGAAGGGGTGGGGGTGAGCTGCAATGAAGGGGTGGGGGTGAGATGCAATGAAGGGGTGGGGGTGAGATGCAATGAAGGGGTGGGGGTGAGATGCAATGAAGGGGTGGGGGTGAACTGCAATGAAGGGGTGGGGGTGAGATGCAATGAAGGGGTGGGGGTGAGATGCAATGAAGGGATGGGGTGAGATGCAATGAAGGGGTGGGGGTGAACTGCAATGAAGCAGAGGGGGTGAGCTGCAATGAAGGGGTGGGGGTGAGCTGCAATGAAGGGGTGGGGGTGAGCTGCAATGAAGGGGTGGGGGTGAACTGCAATGAAGGGGCGGGGGTGAGATGCAATGAAGGGGCGGGGGTGAGATGCAATGAAAGGGTGGGGGTGAACTGCAATGAAGGGGTGGGGTGAGCTGCAATGAAGGGGTGGGGGTGAACTGCAATGAAGGGGTGGGGGTGAGATGCAATGAAGGGGTGGGGGTGAGATGCAATGAAGGGGTGGGGGTGAACTGCAATGAAGGGGTGGGGTGAGCTGCAATGAAGGGGTGGGGATGAACTGCAATGAAGGGGTGGGGGTGAGATGCAATGAAGGGGTGGGGGTGAACTGCAATGAAGGGGTGGGGTGAGCTGCAATGAAGGGGAGGGGGGTGAGATGCAATGAAGGGGTGGGGATGAACTACAATGAAGGGGCGGGGGTGAGCTGCAATGAAGGGATGGGGGTGAGCTGCAATGAAGGGGTGGGGGTGAGCTGCAATGAAGGGGTGGGGGTGAACTGCAATGAAGGGGTGGGGGTGAGATGCAATGAAAGGGTGGGGGTGAACTGCAATGAAGGGGTGGGGTGAGCTGCAATGAAGGGGTGGGGGTGAACTGCAATGAAGGGGTGGGGGTTAGATGCAATGAAGGGGTGGGGGTGAACTGCAATGAAGGGGTGGGGGTGAGCTGCAATGAAGGGGTGGGGATGAACTGCAATGAAGGGGTGGGGGTGAGATGCAATGAAGGGGTGGGGGTGAGATTCAATGAAGGGATGGGGGTGAGATGCAATGAAGGGGTGGGGTGAGATGCAATGAAGCAGAGGGGGTGAGCTGCAATGAAGGGATTGGGGTGAGCTGCAATGAAGGGGTGGGGGTGAACTGCAATGAAGGGGTGGGGGTGAACTGCAATGAAGGGATGGGGGTGAGCTGCAATGAAGGGGTGGGGGTGAGCTGCAATGAAGGGATGGGGGTGAACTGCAATGAAGGGATGGGGGTGAGCTGCAATGAAGGGGTGGGGGTGAGATGCAATGAAGGGGTGGGGGTGAGCTGCAATGAAGGGGTGGGGGTGAGATGTAATGAAGGGGTGGGGGTGAGATGCAATGAAGGGATGGGGGTGAGATGCAATGAAGGGGTGGGGGTGAGATGCAATGAAGGGGTGGGGGTGAGATGCAATGAAGGGGTGGGGGTGAGATGCAATGAAGGGGTGGGGGTGAGATGCAATGAAGGGGTGGGGGTGAGCTGCAATGAAGGGGTGGGGGTGAGCTGCAATGAAGGGGTGGGGGTGAGATGCAATGAAGGGGTGGGGTGAGATGCAATAAAGGGGTGGGGGTGAGCTGCAATGAAGGGATGGGGATGAGATGCAATGAAGGGGTGGGGGTGAGCTGCAATGAAGGGGTGGGGGTGAGCTGCAATGAAGGGATGGGGGTGAGCTGCAATGAAGGGGTGGGGGTGAGATGCAATGAAGGGGTGGGGGTGAGATGCAATGAAGGGGTGGGGGTGAGCTGCAATGAAGGGATGGGGGTGAGATGCAATGAAGGGGTGGGGGTGAGCTGCAATGAAGGGGTGGGGGTGAGATGCAATGAAGGGATGGGGGTGAGATGCAATGAAGGGGTGGGGGTGAGCTGCAATGAAGGGGTGGGGGTGAGATGCAATGAAGGGATGGGGGTGAGATGCAATGAAGGGGTGGGGGTGAGATGCAATGAAGGGATGGGGGTGAGATGCAATGAAGGGGTGGGGGTGAGATGCAATGAAGGGGTGGGGGTGAGATGCAATGAAGGGGTGGGGGTGAGATGCAATGAAGGGATGGGGGTGAGATGCAATGAAGGGATGGGGGTGAGATGCAATGAAGGGGTGGGGGTGAGCTGCAATGAAGGGGTGGGGTGAGATGCAATGAAGGGATGGGGGTGAGATGCAATGAAGGGGTGGGGGTGAGATGCAATGAAGGGATGGGGGTGAGATGCAATGAAGGGGTGGGGGTGAGCTGCAATGAAGGGGTGGGGTGAGATGCAATGAAGGGGTGGGGGTGAGCTGCAATGAAGGGGTGGGGGTGAGATGCAATGAAGGGATGGGGGTGAGATGCAATGAAGGGATGGGGGTGAGATGCAATGAAGGGGTGGGGGTGAGATGCAATGAAGGGATGGGGGTGAGATGCAATGAAGGGGTGGGGGTGAGCTGCAATGAAGGGGTGGGGGTGAGATGCAATGAAGGGATGGGGGTGAGCTGCAATGAAGGGGTGGAGGTGAGATGCAATGAAGGGGTGGGGGTGAGATGCAATGAAGGGATGGGGGTGAGCTGTAATGAAGGGGTGGGGGTGAGATGCAATGAAGGGGTGGGGGTGAGATGCAATGAAGGGGTGGGGGTGAGCTGCAATGAAGGGGTGGGGGTGAGATACAATGAAGGGGTGGGGATGAACTGCAATGAAGGGGTGGGGGTGAGCTGCAATGAAGGGGTGGGGGTGAGCTGCAATGAAGGGATGGGGGTGAGATGCAATGAAGGGATGGGGGTGAGATGCAATGAAGGGATGGGGGTGAGATGCAATGAAGGGATGGGGGTGAGATGCAATGAAGGGATGGGGGTGAGATGCAATGAAGGGGTGGGGGTGAGCTGCAATGAAGGGGTGGGGGTGAGCTGCAATGAAGGGATGGGGGTGAGCTGCAATGAAGGGGTGGGGGTGAGATACAATGAAGGGGTGGGGATGAACTGCAATGAAGGGGTGGGGGTGAGCTGCAATGAAGGGGTGGGGGTGAGCTGCAATGAAGGGATGGGGGTGAGATGCAATGAAGGGGTGGGGGTGAGCTGCAATGAAGGGGTGGGGGTGAGCTGCAATGAAGGGGTGGGGGTGAGATACAATGAAGGGGTGGGGATGAACTGCAATGAAGGGGTGGGGGTGAGCTGCAATGAAGGGGTGGGGGTGAACTGCAATGAAGGGGTGGGGGTGAGATGTAATGAAGAGGCCGAGTCATTGAAGTTGCCTACAGGGAGGATTTGTAAAACATGCGCCCCGCTGTGGAGCTACGGAGCTCTGACACCATCGCTTGAGGTATTTAGGACTTTGCAAACATTGATTTTATCACATGAGATGACATGGGGCCATCCATGGTTTCACATAATCTTCATTCAGAGGGGGCCTAGTCCTCGATTGAGGGGTCCACACAAACATCCCAGGGCTACAGGATCCCATTACCATTACAGTGTGGGAGGAAACCAGTTGGGAGAACATACAAACCACATGCAGATAGAATCCAGGAGGAGTTCAGACCCAGGACTCCAGTGCTACAAAGCATACGCTGTACTTGATTAGACTCACTCCCTCGTCTCCATGGCTCTCCGCAGAAAAGCCAGCTCTCTGGCATACGGATGCCTCTTCTTTGTACGGATTGGAGTTCCATTCTGCACCGCCAGGCGTTCCTCGGTCAGTTCCCGCCGATAACGGTCGCGCAGTGAGCGCCATCGTGTGCTCAAATCCTTCCCTGAAATAAAGACAATCTTATCTTAGACTGTGAAATGCCGGGACCCTCGTGGCTCACTTACCTCAACACAGGCCGGTAATGCATCGCTCAATACACTGCAGGCTGATTTCAGTGACAGACCAATCAGCAGAGGGGATCTGTATCCTTCACTGAGCGGTCTGTACTGTCAGTCCTCACCGGACACTTACCTCTGTTCTCCTGGCACTAAAGGACATGAAAACATGGGCTGTGCGTTATCGTATCCCGTGGTCAGACGTGGCCAGGCTCAGGGTTCTCTATACAACATGCTGACATACCAAGGTGTGTACTTACCTCTATTCTCCTTCTGCTTTCTACTCAGAAGGTCCCAGTTCGGTGTCAGGCTCTTAAAGATCTCCTCCCATGCCTTCTTCTTCTGGACGCGGTCGGAGTATCTGGGAAACTCGGGGTCCCACAGTTCCGGCTTCTTCTGCACTGCCGCTATCAGATCACTTTGGGTCACATCTCTGGCCATGCCGTCCCCCTATCAAGAGACTGATGATCAATAAAAACCAGGACACCCGTCACCTCCCGCCCCCACCAAGTACACCGATCAATAAACACTCCGGGACACTGGCCCCCTTTCCCCACCCCCGCTACACAGATCAATAAAAAACACCAGGACACACGATCACCCCCCCTCCCCCACTACACAGATCAATAAAAACACCAGGACACACGATCACCCCCCCCTCCCCCACTACACAGATCAATAAAAACACCAGGACACACGATCACCCCCCCCCCCCACTACACAGATCAATAAAAACACCAGGACACACGATCACCCCCCCTCCCCCACTACACAGATCAATAAAAACACCAGGACACACGATCACCCCCCCTCCCCCACTACACAGATCAATAAAAACACCAGGACACATGATCACCCCCCTCCCCCCCGCTACACAGATCAATAAAAACACCAGGACACACGATCACCCCCCCTCCCCCACTACACAGATCAATAAAAACACCAGGACACATGATCACCCCCCTCCCCCACTACACAGATCAATAAAAACACCAGGACACACGATCACCCCCCCTCCCCCCCACTACACAGATCAATAAAAACACCAGGACACACGATCACCCCCCTCCCCCACTACACAGATCAATAAAAACACCAGGACACACGATCACCCCCCCTCCCCCACTACACAGATCAATAAAAACACCAGGACACACGATCACCCCCCTCCCCCCCACTACACAGATCAATAAAAACACCAGGACACACGATCACCCCCCTCCCCCACTACACAGATCAATAAAAACACCAGGACACACGATCACCCCCCCTCCCCCACTACACAGATCAATAAAAACACCAGGACACACGATCACCCCCCTCCCCCCCACTACACAGATCAATAAAAACACCAGGACACATGATCACCCCCCTCCCCCCCACTACACAGATCAATAAAAACACCAGGACACACGATCACCCCCCCTCCCCCACTACACAGATCAATAAAAACACCAGGACACACGATCACCCCCCTCCCCCCCCACTACACAGATCAATAAAAACACCAGGACACACGATCACCCCCCCTCCCCCACTACACAGATCAATAAAAACACCAGGACACATGATCACCCCCCTCCCCCCCACTACACAGATCAATAAAAACACCAGGACACACGATCACCCCCCCTCCCCCACTACACAGATCAATAAAAACACCAGGACACATGATCACCCCCCTCCCCCACTACACAGATCAATAAAAACACCAGGACACACGATCACCCCCCCTCCCCCCCACTACACAGATCAATAAAAACACCAGGACACACGATCACCCCCCTCCCCCACTACACAGATCAATAAAAACACCAGGACACACGATCACCCCCCCTCCCCCACTACACAGATCAATAAAAACACCAGGACACACGATCACCCCCCTCCCCCCCACTACACAGATCAATAAAAACACCAGGACACACGATCACCCCCCTCCCCCACTACACAGATCAATAAAAACACCGGGACACACGATCACCCCCCCCCCCCACTACACAGATCAATAAAAACACCAGGACACACGATCACCCCCTCCCCCACTACACAGATCAATAAAAACACCAGGACACACGATCACCCCCCTCCCCCACTACACAGATCAATAAAAACACCAGGACACACGATCACCCCCCTCCCCCCCACTACACAGATCAATAAAAACACCAGGACACACGATCACCCCCCCTCCCCCACTACACAGATCAATAAAAACACCAGGACACACGATCACCCCCCCTCCCCCACTACACAGATCAATAAAAACACCAGGACACACGATCACCCCCCTCCCCCCCACTACACAGATCAATAAAAACACCAGGACACACGATCACCCCCCCTCCCCCACTACACAGATCAATAAAAACACCAGGACACACGATCACCCCCCTCCCCCCCACTACACAGATCAATAAAAACACCAGGACACACGATCACCCCCCTCCCCCCCACTACACAGATCAATAAAAACACCAGGACACATGATCACCCCCCTCCCCCCCACTACACAGATCAATAAAAACACCAGGACACACGATCACCCCCCCTCCCCCACTACACAGATCAATAAAAACACCAGGACACACGATCACCCCCCTCCCCCCCACTACACAGATCAATAAAAACACCAGGACACACGATCACCCCCCCTCCCCCACTACACAGATCAATAAAAACACCAGGACACATGATCACCCCCCTCCCCCCCACTACACAGATCAATAAAAACACCAGGACACACGATCACCCCCCCTCCCCCACTACACAGATCAATAAAAACACCAGGACACATGATCACCCCCCTCCCCCACTACACAGATCAATAAAAACACCAGGACACACGATCACCCCCCCTCCCCCCCACTACACAGATCAATAAAAACACCAGGACACACGATCACCCCCCTCCCCCACTACACAGATCAATAAAAACACCAGGACACACGATCACCCCCCCTCCCCCACTACACAGATCAATAAAAACACCAGGACACACGATCACCCCCCTCCCCCCCACTACACAGATCAATAAAAACACCAGGACACACGATCACCCCCCTCCCCCACTACACAGATCAATAAAAACACCGGGACACACGATCACCCCCCCCCCCCCCCACTACACAGATCAATAAAAACACCAGGACACACGATCACCCCCTCCCCCACTACACAGATCAATAAAAACACCAGGACACACGATCACCCCCCCTCCCCCACTACACAGATCAATAAAAACACCAGGACACACGATCACCCCCCTCCCCCCCACTACACAGATCAATAAAAACACCAGGACACACGATCACCCCCCCTCCCCCACTACACAGATCAATAAAAACACCAGGACACACGATCACCCCCCCCTCCCCCACTACACAGATCAATAAAAACACCAGGACACACGATCACCCCCCTCCCCCCCACTACACAGATCAATAAAAACACCAGGACACACGATCACCCCCCCTCCCCCACTACACAGATCAATAAAAACACCAGGACACACGATCACCCCCCTCCCCCCCACTACACAGATCAATAAAAACACCAGGACACACGATCACCCCCCTCCCCCACTACACAGATCAATAAAAACACCAGGACACACGATCACCCCCCTCCCACTACACAGATCAATAAAAACACCAGGACACACGATCACCCCCCTCCCCCACTACACAGATCAATAAAAACACCAGGACACACGATCACCCCCCTCCCCCCCACTACACAGATCAATAAAAACACCAGGACACACGATCACCCCCCCCCTCCCCCACTACACAGATCAATAAAAACACCAGGACACACGATCACCCCCCTCCCCCCCACTACACAGATCAATAAAAACACCAGGACACACGATCACCCCCCCCTCCCCCACTACACAGATCAATAAAAAGACACCAGGATACACGATCACCCCCCCTCCCCCACTACACAGATCAATAAAAACACCAGGACACACGATCACCCCCCCTCCCCCACTACACAGATCAATAAAAACACCAGGACACACGATCACCCCCCTCCCCCCCACTACACAGATCAATAAAAACACCAGGACACACGATCACCCCCCTCCCCCCCACTACACAGATCAATAAAAACACCAGGACACACGATCACCCCCCCTCCCCCACTACACAGATCAATAAAAACACCAGGACACACGATCACCCCCCTCCCCCACTACACAGATCAATAAAAACACCAGGACACATGATCACCCCCCTCCCCCACTACACAGATCAATAAAAACACCAGGACACACGATCACCCCCCTCCCCCACTACACAGATCAATAAAAACACCAGGACACACGATCACCCCCCTCCCCCGCTACACAGATCAATAAAAACACCAGGACACACGATCACCCCCTCCCCCACTACACAGATCAATAAAAACACCAGGACACACGATCACCCCCCCCTCCCCCACTACACAGATCAATAAAAACACCAGGACACACAATCACCCCCCCCCCCCACTACACAGATCAATAAAAACACCAGGACACACGATCACCCCCCCCCCCCCACTACACAGATCAATAAAAACACCAGGACACATGATCACCCCCCTCCCCCACTACACAGATCAATAAAAACACCAGGACACACGATCACCCCCCTCCCCCACTACACAGATCAATAAAAACACCAGGACACACGATCACCCCCCCTCCCCCACTACACAGATCAATAAAAACACCAGGACACACGATCACCCCCCCTCCCCCCACTACACAGATCAATAAAAACACCAGGACACATGATCACCACCCCTCCCCCACTACACAGATCAATAAAAACACCAGGACACACGATCACCCCCCCTCCCCCACTACACAGATCAATAAAAACACCAGGACACATGATCACCCCCTCCCCCACTACACAGATCAATAAAAACACCGGGACACACGATCACCCCCCCCCCCCACTACACAGATCAATAAAAACACCAGGACACACGATCACCCCCCCTCCCCCACTACACAGATCAATAAAAACACCAGGACACACGATCACCCCCCCTCCCCCACTACACAGATCAATAAAAACACCAGGACACACGATCACCCCCCCCCCCCCACTACACAGATCAATAAAAACACCAGGACACACGATCACCCCCCTCCCCCACTACACAGATCAATAAAAACACCAGGACACACGATCACCCCCCCTCCCCCACTACACAGATCAATAAAAACACCAGGACACACGATCACCCCCCCTCCCCCACTACACAGATCAATAAAAACACCAGGACACACGATCACCCCCCCCTCCCCCACTACACAGATCAATAAAAACACCAGGACACACGATCACCCCCCTCCCCCACTACACAGATCAATAAAAACACCAGGACACACGATCACCCCCCTCCCCCACTACACAGATCAATAAAAACACCAGGACACACGATCACCCCCCCCCCCCCCACTACACAGATCAATAAAAACACCAGGACACACGATCACCCCCCCTCCCCCACTACAACAGATCAATAAAAACACCAGGACACACGATCACCCC
>NW_027507718.1:537131384-537296384 GCF_037356315.1 Lithobates pipiens
ACAGATCAATAAAAACACCAGGACACATGATCACCCCCCCACCCCCACTACACAGATCAATAAAAACACCAGGACACACGATCACCCCCCCTCCCCCACTACACAGATCAATAAAAACACCAGGACACACGATCACCCCCCCTCCCCCACTACACAGATCAATAAAAACACCAGGACACACGATCACCCCCCTCCCCCCACTACACAGATCAATAAAAACACCAGGACACACGATCACCCCCCCTCCCCCACTACACAGATCAATAAAAACACCAGGACACACGATCACCCCCCTCCCCCACTACACAGATCAATAAAAACACCAGGACACACGATCACCCCCCTCCCCCCACTACACAGATCAATAAAAACACCAGGACACACGATCACCCCCCCCCCCACTACACAGATCAATAAAAACACCAGGACACACGATCACCCCCCCTCCCCCACTACACAGATCAATAAAAACACCAGGACACACGATCACCCCCCTCCCCCCACTACACAGATCAATAAAAACACCAGGACACACGATCACCCCCCCCCCCCACTACACAGATCAATAAAAACACCAGGACACACGATCACCCCCCTCCCCCACTACACAGATCAATAAAAACACCAGGACACACGATCACCCCCCTCCCCCACTACACAGATCAATAAAAAACACCAGGACACACGATCACCCCCCCCCCCACTACACAGATCAATAAAAACACAGGACACACGATCACCCCCCCTCCCCCACTACACAGATCAATAAAAACACCAGGACACACGATCACCCCCCTCCCCCACTACACAGATCAATAAAAACACCAGGACACACGATCACCCCCCCCTCCCCCACTACACAGATCAATAAAAACACCAGGACACACGATCACCCCCCCTCCCCACTACACAGATCAATAAAAACACCAGGACACACGATCACCCCCTCCCCACTACACAGATCAATAAAAACACCAGGACACACGATCACCCCCCCTCCCCCACTACACAGATCAATAAAAACACCAGGACACACGATCACCCCCCCTCCCCCACTACACAGATCAATAAAAACACCAGGACACACGATCACCCCCCTCCCCCACTACACAGATCAATAAAAACACCAGGACACACGATCACCCCCCCTCCCCCCACTACACAGATCAATAAAAACACCAGGACACACGATCACCCCCCCCTCCCCCACTACACAGATCAATAAAAACACCAGGACACACGATCACCCCCCCCCCCACTACACAGATCAATAAAAACACCAGGACACACGATCACCCCCCCCCCCCCACTACACAGATCAATAAAAACACCAGGACACACGATCACCCCCCTCCCCCACTACACAGATCAATAAAAACACCAGGACACACGATCACCCCCCTCCCCCACTACACAGATCAATAAAAACACCAGGACACACGATCACCCCCCCCTCCCCCACTACACAGATCAATAAAAACACCAGGACACACGATCACCCCCCCTCCCCACTACACAGATCAATAAAAACACCAGGACACACGATCACCCCCCTCCCCCACTACACAGATCAATAAAAACACCAGGACACACGATCACCCCCCCCCCCCCCCACTACACAGATCAATAAAAACACCAGGACACACGATCACCCCCCTCCCCCCACTACACAGATCAATAAAAACACCAGGACACACGATCACCCCCCCCCCACTACACAGATCAATAAAAACACCAGGACACATGATCACCCCCCTCCCCCACTACACAGATCAATAAAAACACCAGGACACACGATCACCCCCCTCCCCCCACTACACAGATCAATAAAAACACCAGGACACACGATCACCCCCCCCCCCCCCACTACACAGATCAATAAAAACACCAGGACACATGATCACCCCCCTCCCCCACTACACAGATCAATAAAAACACCAGGACACACGATCACCCCCCTCCCCCACTACACAGATCAATAAAAACACCAGGACACACGATCACCCCCCTCCTCCACTACACAGATCAATAAAAACACCAGGACACACGATCACCCCCCTCCCCCCCACTACACAGATCAATAAAAACACCAGGACACATGATCACCCCCCCCCCCCACTACACAGATCAATAAAAACACCAGGACACACGATCACCCCCCCCTCCCCCACTACACAGATCAATAAAAACACCAGGACACACGATCACCCCCCTCCCCCACTACACAGATCAATAAAAACACCAGGACACACGATCACCCCCCTCCCCCACTACACAGATCAATAAAAACACCAGGACACATGATCACCCCCCCCCCCCCACTACACAGATCAATAAAAACACCAGGACACACGATCACCCCCCCTCCCCCACTACACAGATCAATAAAAAACACCAGGACACACGATCACCCCCCCCCCCACTACACAGATCAATAAAAACACCAGGACACACGATCACCCCCCTCCCCCCACTACACAGATCAATAAAAACACCAGGACACATGATCACCCCCCCCCCCCCCCCACTACACAGATCAATAAAAACACCAGGACACATGATCACCCCCCTCCCCCACTACACAGATCAATAAAAACACCAGGACACACGATCACCCCCCCCTCCCCACTACACAGATCAATAAAAACACCAGGACACACGATCACCCCCCCCCCCCCACTACACAGATCAATAAAAACACCAGGACACACGATCACCCCCCTCCCCCCACTACACAGATCAATAAAAACACCAGGACACATGATCACCCCCCCTCCCCCACTACACAGATCAATAAAAACACCAGGACACACGATCACCCCCCCCCCCCACTACACAGATCAATAAAAACACCAGGACACACGATCACCCCCCCTCCCCCACTACACAGATCAATAAAAACACCAGGACACACGATCACCCCCCCTCCCCCACTACACAGATCAATAAAAACACCAGGACACACGATCACCCCCCCTCCCCCACTACACAGATCAATAAAAACACCAGGACACACGATCACCCCCCTCCCCCACTACACAGATCAATAAAAACACCAGGACACACGATCACCCCCCTCCCCCCCACTACACAGATCAATAAAAACACCAGGACACACAATCACCCCCCCTCCCCCACTACACAGATCAATAAAAACACCAGGACACACGATCACCCCCCTCCCCCACTACACAGATCAATAAAAACACCAGGACACACGATCACCCCCCTCCCCCCACTACACAGATCAATAAAAACACCAGGACATATGATCACCCCCCCCCCCCCACTACACAGATCAATAAAAACACCAGGACACACGATCACCCCCCCTCCCCCACTACACAGATCAATAAAAACACCAGGACACACGATCACCCCCCTCCCCCCACTACACAGATCAATAAAAACACCAGGACACATGATCACCCCCCCCCCCCACTACACAGATCAATAAAAACACCAGGACACACGATCACCCCCCCCTCCCCCACTACACAGATCAATAAAAACACCAGGACACACGATCACCCCCCTCCCCCCACTACACAGATCAATAAAAACACCAGGACACACGATCACCCCCCTCCCCCCACTACACAGATCAATAAAAACACCAGGACACACGATCACCCCCCCTCCCCCACTACACAGATCAATAAAAACACCAGGACACACGATCACCCCCCTCCCCCCCACTACACAGATCAATAAAAACACCAGGACACACGATCACCCCCCCTCCCCCACTACACAGATCAATAAAAACACCAGGACACACGATCACCCCCCCTCCCCCACTACACAGATCAATAAAAACACCAGGACACACGATCACCCCCCCTCCCCCCACTACACAGATCAATAAAAACACCAGGACACACGATCACCCCCCCCCCCCCACTACACAGATCAATAAAAACACCAGGACACACGATCACCCCCCCTCCCCCACTACACAGATCAATAAAAACACCAGGACACACGATCACCCCCCCTCCCCCACTACACAGATCAATAAAAACACCAGGACACACGATCACCCCCCTCCCCCCACTACACAGATCAATAAAAACACCAGGACACACGATCACCCCCCTCCCCCCACTACACAGATCAATAAAAACACCAGGACACACGATCACCCCCCTCCCCCACTACACAGATCAATAAAAACACCAGGACACACGATCACCCCCCCCTCCCCCACTACACAGATCAATAAAAACACCAGGACACATGATCACCCCCCCTCCCCCACTACACAGATCAATAAAAACACCAGGACACACGATCACCCCCCCCTCCCCCACTACACAGATCAATAAAAACACCAGGACACACGATCACCCCCCTCCCCCCACTACACAGATCAATAAAAACACCAGGACACACGATCACCCCCCCTCCCCCACTACACAGATCAATAAAAACACCAGGACACACGATCACCCCCCTCCCCCCACTACACAGATCAATAAAAACACCAGGACACACGATCACCCCCCCCCCCCACTACACAGATCAATAAAAACACCAGGACACACGATCACCCCCCCTCCCCCACTACACAGATCAGTAAAAACACCAGGACACACGATCACCCCCCCCTCCCCCCACTACACAGATCAATAAAAACACCAGGACACACGATCACCCCCCCCCCACTACACAGATCAATAAAAACACCAGGACACACGATCACCCCCCCCCCCACTACACAGATCAATAAAAACACCAGGACACACGATCACCCCCCCCCCCCCACTACACAGATAGAATAAAAACACCAGGACACACGATCACCCCCCCCTCCCCCCACTACACAGATCAATAAAAACACCAGGACACACGATCACCCCCCCTCCCCCACTACACAGATCAATAAAAACACCAGGACACACGATCACCCCCCCCCCCCCCCCACTACACAGATGAATAAAAACACCAGGACACACGATCACCCCCCCTCCCCCACTACACAGATCAATAAAAACACCAGGACACACGATCACCCCCCCTCCCCACTACACAGATCAATAAAAACACCAGGACACACGATCACCCCCCCTCCCCCACTACACAGATCAATAAAAACACCAGGACACACGATCACCCCCCTCCCCCCCACTACACAGATCAATAAAAACACCAGGACACACGATCACCCCCCCTCCCCCACTACACAGATCAATAAAAACACCAGGACACACGATCACCCCCCCCCCCACTACACAGATCAATAAAAACACCAGGACACACGATCACCCCCCCTCCCCCACTACACAGATCAATAAAAACACCAGGACACATGATCACCCCCCCTCCCCCACTACACAGATCAATAAAAACACCAGGACACATGATCACCCCCCCCCCACTACACAGATCAATAAAAACACCAGGACACACGATCACCCCCCCTCCCCCCACTACACAGATCAATAAAAACACCAGGACACATGATCACCACCCCCTCCCCCACTACACAGATCAATAAAAACACCAGGACACACGATCACCCCCCCTCCCCCACTACACAGATCAATAAAAACACCAGGACACATGATCACCCCCCCCCCACTACACAGATCAATAAAAACACCAGGACACACGATCACCCCCCTCCCCCACTACACAGATCAATAAAAACACCAGGACACACGATCACCCCCCCCCCCCCCCCACTACACAGATCAATAAAAACACCAGGACACACGATCACCCCCCTCCCCCACTACACAGATCAATAAAAACACCAGGACACACGATCACCCCCCTCCCCCACTACACAGATCAATAAAAACACCAGGACACATGATCACCCCCCTCCCCCACTACACAGATCAATAAAAACACCAGGACACACGATCACCCCCCCCCCCCCCACTACACAGATCAATAAAAACACCAGGACACACGATCACCCCCCCTCCCCCACTACACAGATCAATAAAAACACCAGGACACACGATCACCCCCCTCCCCCCACTACACAGATCAATAAAAACACCAGGACACACGATCACCCCCCCCCCCACTACACAGATCAATAAAAACACCAGGACACACGATCACCCCCCTCCCCCACTACACAGATCAATAAAAACACCAGGACACACGATCACCCCCCTCCCCCCACTACACAGATCAATAAAAACACCAGGACACACGATCACCCCCCCTCCCCCACTACACAGATCAGTAAAAACACCAGGACACACGATCACCCCCCCCTCCCCCCACTACACAGATCAATAAAAACACCAGGACACACGATCACCCCCCTCCCCCCACTACACAGATCAATAAAAACACCAGGACACACGATCACCCCCCCTCCCCCACTACACAGATCAGTAAAAACACCAGGACACATGATCACCCCCCTCCCCCCACTACACAGATCAATAAAAACACCAGGACACACGATCACCCCCCCCCCCCCACTACACAGATCAATAAAAACACCAGGACACACGATCACCCCCCCCTCCCCCACTACACAGATCAATAAAAACACCAGGACACACGATCACCCCCCTCCCCCCACTACACAGATCAATAAAAACACCAGGACACACGATCACCCCCCCCCCCCCACTACACAGATCAATAAAAACACCAGGACACACGATCACCCCCCCTCCCCCACTACACAGATCAATAAAAACACCAGGACACACGATCACCCCCCTCCCCCCACTACACAGATCAATAAAAACACCAGGACACACGATCACCCCCCCTCCCCCACTACACAGATCAGTAAAAACACCAGGACACACGATCACCCCCCCCTCCCCCCCACTACACAGATCAATAAAAACACCAGGACACACGATCACCCCCCCCCCACTACACAGATCAATAAAAACACCAGGACACACGATCACCCCCCTCCCCCACTACACAGATCAATAAAAACACCAGGACACACGATCACCCCCCCCCCCCCCCACTACACAGATGAATAAAAACACCAGGACACACGATCACCCCCCCTCCCCCACTACACAGATCAATAAAAACACCAGGACACACGATCACCCCCCCTCCCCACTACACAGATCAATAAAAACACCAGGACACACGATCACCCCCCTCCCCCCCACTACACAGATCAATAAAAACACCAGGACACACGATCACCCCCTCCCCCCACTACACAGATCAATAAAAACACCAGGACACATGATCACCCCCCCCTCCCCCACTACACAGATCAATAAAAACACCAGGACACACGATCACCCCCCCCTCCCCCACTACACAGATCAATAAAAACACCAGGACACACGATCACCCCCCTCCCCCCACTACACAGATCAATAAAAACACCAGGACACACGATCACCCCCCCCCCCCACTACACAGATCAATAAAAACACCAGGACACACGATCACCCCCCCTCCCCACTACACAGATCAGTAAAAACACCAGGACACACGATCACCCCCCCTCCCCCCACTACACAGATCAATAAAAACACCAGGACACACGATCACCCCCCCCCCCACTACACAGATCAATAAAAACACCAGGACACACGATCACCCCCCCCCCCACTACACAGATCAATAAAAACACCAGGACACACGATCACCCCCCCCCCCCCCACTACACAGATGAATAAAAACACCAGGACACACGATCACCCCCCCTCCCCCACTACACAGATCAATAAAAACACCAGGACACATGATCACCCCCCCCCCACTACACAGATCAATAAAAACACCAGGACACACGATCACCCCCCCTCCCCCACTACACAGATCAATAAAAACACCAGGACACATGATCACCACCCCTCCCCCACTACACAGATCAATAAAAACACCAGGACACACGATCACCCCCCTCCCCCACTACACAGATCAATAAAAACACCAGGACACATGATCACCCCCCCCCCACTACACAGATCAATAAAAACACCAGGACACACGATCACCCCCCTCCCCCACTACACAGATCAATAAAAACACCAGGACACACGATCACCCCCCCTCCCCCGCTACACAGATCAATAAAAACACCAGGACACATGATCACCCCCCTCCCACTACACAGATCAATAAAAACACCAGGACACACGATCACCCCCCCCTCCCCCACTACACAGATCAATAAAAACACCAGGACACACGATCACCCCCCCCTCCCCCACTACACAGATCAATAAAAACACCAGGACACACGATCACCCCCCTCCCCCACTACACAGATCAATAAAAACACCAGGACACACGATCACCCCCTCCCCCCACTACACAGATCAATAAAAACACCAGGACACATGATCACCCCCCTCCCCCACTACACAGATCAATAAAAACACCAGGACACACGATCACCCCCCCCCCCCACTACACAGATCAATAAAAACACCAGGACACACGATCACCCCCCCTCCCCCACTACACAGATCAATAAAAACACCAGGACACACGATCACCCCCCTCCCCCACTACACAGATCAATAAAAACACCAGGACACACGATCACCCCCCCTCCCCCGCTACACAGATCAATAAAAACACCAGGACACATGATCACCCCCCTCCCACTACACAGATCAATAAAAACACCAGGACACACGATCACCCCCCCCTCCCCCACTACACAGATCAATAAAAACACCAGGACACACGATCACCCCCCCCCCCCCACTACACAGATCAATAAAAACACCAGGACACACGATCACCCCCCTCCCCCACTACACAGATCAATAAAAACACCAGGACACACGATCACCCCCCCTCCCCCGCTACACAGATCAATAAAAACACCAGGACACATGATCACCCCCCTCCCACTACACAGATCAATAAAAACACCAGGACACACGATCACCCCCCTCCCCCCCACTACACAGATCAATAAAAACACCAGGACACACGATCACCCCCCCCCCCCACTACACAGATCAATAAAAACACCAGGACACACGATCACCCCCCCCCCCCCACTACACAGATCAATAAAAACACCAGGACACACGATCACCCCCCTCCCCCACTACACAGATCAATAAAAACACCAGGACACACGATCACCCCCTCCCCCACTACACAGATCAATAAAAACACCAGGACACATGATCACCCCCCTCCCCCACTACACAGATCAATAAAAACACCAGGACACACGATCACCCCCCCCCCCCCCACTACACAGATCAATAAAAACACCAGGACACACGATCACCCCCCTCCCCCACTACACAGATCAATAAAAACACCAGGACACACGATCACCCCCCCCCCCCCCCCCACTACACAGATCAATAAAAACACCAGGACACACGATCACCCCCCTCCCCCACTACACAGATCAATAAAAACACCAGGACACACAATCACCCCCCCTCCCCCACTACACAGATCAATAAAAACACCAGGACACACGATCACCCCCCCCCCCCCCACTACACAGATCAATAAAAACACCAGGACACACGATCACCCCCCTCCCCCACTACACAGATCAATAAAAACACCAGGACACACGATCACCCCCTCCCCCACTACACAGATCAATAAAAACACCAGGACACATGATCACCCCCCTCCCCCACTACACAGATCAATAAAAACACCAGGACACACGATCACCCCCCTCCCCCACTACACAGATCAATAAAAACACCAGGACACATGATCACCCCCCCCCCCACTACACAGATCAATAAAAACACCAGGACACACGATCACCCCCCCTCCCCCACTACACAGATCAATAAAAACACCAGGACACACGATCACCCCCCTCCCCCCACTACACAGATCAATAAAAACACCAGGACACACGATCACCCCCCCCCCCCCCACTACACAGATCAATAAAAACACCAGGACACACGATCACCCCCCCTCCCCCACTACACAGATCAATAAAAACACCAGGACACACGATCACCCCCCTCCCCCCACTACACAGATCAATAAAAACACCAGGACACACGATCACCCCCCCCCCCACTACACAGATCAATAAAAACACCAGGACACACGATCACCCCCCCTCCCCCACTACACAGATCAGTAAAAACACCAGGACACACGATCACCCCCCCCTCCCCCCACTACACAGATCAATAAAAACACCAGGACACACGATCACCCCCCCCCCCACTACACAGATCAATAAAAACACCAGGACACACGATCACCCCCCCCCCCACTACACAGATCAATAAAAACACCAGGACACACGATCACCCCCCCCCCCACTACACAGATCAATAAAAACACCAGGACACACGATCACCCCCCCCCCCCCCACTACACAGATGAATAAAAACACCAGGACACACGATCACCCCCCTCCCCCACTACACAGATCAATAAAAACACCAGGACACACGATCACCCCCCCCTCCCCCACTACACAGATCAATAAAAACACCAGGACACACGATCACCCCCCCTCCCCCACTACACAGATCAATAAAAACACCAGGACACACGATCACCCCCCCCTCCCCCACTACACAGATCAATAAAAACACCAGGACACACGATCACCCCCCCCTCCCCCACTACACAGATCAATAAAAACACCAGGACACACGATCACCCCCCCTCCCCCACTACACAGATCAGTAAAAACACCAGGACACACGATCACCCCCCCCTCCCCCCACTACACAGATCAATAAAAACACCAGGACACACGATCACCCCCCCCCCCCACTACACAGATCAATAAAAACACCAGGACACACGATCACCCCCCCCCCCCACTACACAGATCAATAAAAACACCAGGACACACGATCACCCCCCCCCCCACTACACAGATGAATAAAAACACCAGGACACACGATCACCCCCCCCTCCCCCACTACACAGATCAATAAAAACACCAGGACACATGATCACCCCCCCCCCACTACACAGATCAATAAAAACACCAGGACACACGATCACCCCCCCTCCCCCACTACACAGATCAATAAAAACACCAGGACACATGATCACCACCCCTCCCCCACTACACAGATCAATAAAAACACCAGGACACACGATCACCCCCCTCCCCCACTACACAGATCAATAAAAACACCAGGACACACGATCACCCCCCCCCCCCACTACACAGATCAATAAAAACACCAGGACACACGATCACCCCCCCCCCACTACACAGATCAATAAAAACACCAGGACACACGATCACCCCCCTCCCCCACTACACAGATCAATAAAAACACCAGGACACACGATCACCCCCCCCCCCCCCCCACTACACAGATCAATAAAAACACCAGGACACACGATCACCCCCCTCCCCCACTACACAGATCAATAAAAACACCAGGACACACGATCACCCCCCTCCCCCACTACACAGATCAATAAAAACACCAGGACACATGATCACCCCCCTCCCCCACTACACAGATCAATAAAAACACCAGGACACACGATCACCCCCCCCCCCCCCCACTACACAGATCAATAAAAACACCAGGACACACGATCACCCCCCCTCCCCCACTACACAGATCAATAAAAACACCAGGACACACGATCACCCCCCCCCCCCCCACTACACAGATCAATAAAAACACCAGGACACACGATCACCCCCCTCCCCCACTACACAGATCAATAAAAACACCAGGACACACAATCACCCCCCCTCCCCCACTACACAGATCAATAAAAACACCAGGACACACGATCACCCCCCCCCCCCACTACACAGATCAATAAAAACACCAGGACACACGATCACCCCCCCTCCCCACTACACAGATCAATAAAAACACCAGGACACACGATCACCCCCCTCCCCCCACTACACAGATCAATAAAAACACCAGGACACACGATCACCCCCCCTCCCCCACTACACAGATCAATAAAAACACCAGGACACACGATCACCCCCTCCCCCCACTACACAGATCAATAAAAACACCAGGACACACGATCACCCCCCCCCCCCCCCCACTACACAGATCAATAAAAACACCAGGACACACGATCACCCCCCCCCCCTCCCCCACTACACAGATCAATAAAAACACCAGGACACACGATCACCCCCCCTCCCCCCCACTACACAGATCAATAAAAACACCAGGACACACGATCACCCCCCTCCCCCCACTACACAGATCAATAAAAACACCAGGACACACAATCACCCCCCCTCCCCCACTACACAGATCAATAAAAACACCAGGACACACAATCACCCCCCCTCCCCCCCACTACACAGATCAATAAAAACACCAGGACACACGATCACCCCCCCTCCCCCACTACACAGATCAATAAAAACACCAGGACACACAATCACCCCCCTCCCCCACTACACAGATCAATAAAAACGCCTCTTAGACCTGGACCCCTCATAGAGGATGATGAGGAGGGTCCCTCATACAAAAAGATGGGGTACTCTCATGAAAAAGAATGAAGAGAACCCCTTGTAGAGGATGATGAGGAGGACTCTGCATAAATAAGGATGGGATACTCTTATGAAAAAGAAGGAAGGTGAAGAAGACCCCTCATAGAGGATGATGAGGAGGACTCTTCATAGATAATGATGGGTACTCTCATGGATAAGAAGGAAGATGAAGAGGACCCCTCATGGAGGCTGATGAGTAGGACTCTGCATAGATAAGGATGGGTACTCTCATGGATAAGAAGGAAGGTGAAGAGGACCCCTCATGGAGGCTGATGAGTAGGACTCTGCATAGATAAGGATGGGCTACTCTCATGAATAAAAAGGAAGATGCAGAGTCCTCCTCATCACCCTCTATGAGGGTAGAGGGTGATGAGGAAGATTCTGCATATATAAGGGGCACCCCTGTGCATCGAACAGACGATTGTCTGGGATATGATGGGGTACACTTATAGAGGAAGAGGACCCCTCGTAGAGGAGGACTCTGCATAGATAAGGATGGGTACTCTCATGAACAAGAAGGAAGATGAAGAGGACCCCCCATAGAGGATGAGGAGGAGGATTCTGCATAAGGATGGGGTACACTCATGAATAAGAAGGAAAATGAAGAGGACCCCTCAAAGAGGATGAGGGGGAGGACTCTGCATAGATAATGATGGGGTACGCTCATGGATGAAGATGAAGGTGACCTCTCATAGAGGAGGACTCTGCATAGATAAGAATGGGGTACTCTCATGAATGAGAAAGATGAAGAGCACCCTTCATAGAGGATGAGGAGGAGGACTCTTCCTCTATGAGTGTACCGCATCCTTATCTATGCAGAGTCCTCCTCCTCATCCTCTATGAAGGGTGCTCTTCATCTTTCTCATTCATGAGAGTACCCCATTCTTATCTATGCAGAGTCCTCCTCTATGAGAGGTCACCTTCATCTTCATCCATGAGCGTACCCCATCATTATCTATGCAGAGTCCTCCCCCTCATCCTCTTTGAGGGGTCCTCTTCATTTTCCTTCTTATTCATGAGTGTACCCCATCCTTATGCAGAATCCTCCTCCTCATCCTCTATGAGGGGTCCTCTTCATCTTCCTTCTTGTTCATGAGAGTACCCATCCTTATCTATGCAGAGTCCTCCTCTACGAGGGGTCCTCTTCCTCTATGAGTGTACCGCATCATTATCTATGCAGAGGAAGAGGACCCCTCGTAGAGGATGATGAGGAGGATTCTGCATAAGGATGGGGTGCTCTCATGGATAAGAAGGAAGATGAAGAGGACCCCTCATAGAGGATGAGGACTCTGCATAGATAATGATGGGGTACACTCATAGAGGAAGAGGACCCCTCGTAGAGGAGGACTCTGCATAGATAAGGATGGGTACTCTTAAGGGTTTATGACAATATATATGGACTTATATCTATGTGTATCCTGCGATCACAGTGGATATACATGTATTCCATATTGTTATTCATATGGAAATACTGACCACCTGGCTTTAACACCAAACAACTGACTCAGGACTATCTTCAGTTTGTTGTGGAAAATTTTGTGAAGATGTATTGGATGTATTTTAATATGTATTGTCATAAGAGTCCCCCCAGTTTTTTGTTCTCCCCCCCCCCTCTAAAGAGCTGACTGGGATTGGAGAGAGGTGTTTGTGGAGTGGGGGTATGTCCGCCAGGGAAAGGGTCCTTGTGCATTGCACAGACGATCGTCTGGGGGGGTATGCTTGCTCTGCAAGGATTGGTTGTGAGTGGGTGTACGCTTTTGTCACCGCTGTATGCCTGATCAACATATTTGGGGTGCCGTGATGCACATCTGTGGATAACCTTCCATCCACAAGGAGGTGTAGAATAATCCAGGTATACATTATTCTCTGGAACAATGTATATTAAGGATTTCTATCGACGGAAATGTAGTCATCATTCATTGGTTTTGTATGGTTTCCATCATTGAAAGCATTTAGTCAGTTTGCTAGTCTATTTGAATGTAGACATGTCCTTATATGGTCATTCACATCCTGTGTTGCTGCTGTGACGTCACAAGCTTTGTAGGAGGTGTTTAGCTGTTGGAGACACACCCTCCAGGGCGTGGTTTCCTGTTGAAATGTAAATAAAAGCAGATGCTAGAGTGAGAGGGGGAGTCAGGCTGATGGAACTGAGAACGTAAGAAGGATGGTCATGTCTGTTCATTTGGATGAGCGGGTTGAAAGGTAAGAAGTATTATATCATTAAGATGGAAATGGTGCTTATATGTGCATAGCATACAGCCAGATTGCTACTACAGATGGCAGGCCAGGGATTTACGGAGCCCCCCCCCCCTCTACACCGGCAGAGAGGGGGAGAACAGATCTCAGTCCAGGACATCAAAACTTTGAGACAAAAGGGGGTACGTCTTTTCTGCCTGATGTGCTGGGGAGGTCCTGCTTTGTGAAAAGAACAATTTTTCCGTCTTTTAGAGATAATGCTGGAAGTTTGATTGTGTATGTATATATGTATGTGTATATATGTATGTGTATATATGTATGTGTGTATATGTATGTGTATATATGTATTTGTATATATGTATGTGTGTATATGTATGTGTGTATGTGTGTATATGTATGTGTGTATATGTATGTGTGTATATGTATGTGTGTATATGTATGTGTGTATATGTATGTGTGTATATGTATGTGTGTATATGTATGTGTGTATATGTATGTGTGTATATGTATGTGTGTATATGTATGTGTGTATATGTATGTGTGTATATGTATGTGTGTATATGTATGTGTATATGTGTGTGATTTGGATCAGCTCGACTGTATGTGTAAGAAATGGATGAATTGCGATTTTTACCTATGTATGGGACAAGTAGATTGCATGAGTTTTGTAGAGCGTTTAACTGACTATACTGAAGTTGTGTAAGAAACTGAATGAGAAATGGAGACATTGTGTTGTGTGTTGTGTGATTGAAAGTTTTGATTTGAGAAAATGCCTGCTAGCTACCATGAGGTTCAGCGGAGGAGGGGCAGGCATGGTTGTTATAAGGCTACGACGCCCTGTGGGAAGGGAACTGATGTTCTGAGCAAACATCACTGTATGTCTCAATGGCTTGTTATGGAAGTTGATTCCCCCTCCCCCTCCAGTTCATTAATATTTAAATGAACCAGTTCATGCTCACGGCATTTTGATGTATCCGCAGGAAGTTGGTGGGAGGAGCCGGGCGGGGGGGAGGGGGGGGGGGGTCTTCTGGCGATGCAGTGTATGGGGGGTACAACGGGAACGCTTGTGTATGCATACACTGTGAGGGGTAGAGACTTAATTCGAGGGGTGATAACACCTCGGATGGGGTTTCTAGTTGGGGGACTAGCTGTAGTCCGTCAATCCCCCACAGAAGATGGCACCTGGCGGTGGTCCCCAAAGTAGGTGCAATGGTTTCCCTGGACGCAGGGGTAAGACGATAAGCCGATTCGAATCGCCATGGGCAGTAGGAGGTCCATGTAAGGGAGGGATTGGAGGCTTCCCGCAGTCAGACGGCTGCACGGTACATAAAGAACCTAGTTTTGGGGCAAAGGCCATGAGACCCCTTTAAAGATTGACATAGGTGGTCCAAGGATACTATTTTGGGTATCCCTCTGGAGTTAATGTAGAGAAGCTCCTACACCCTGCTGAACTGCTGACAATAGAACAGAGCACTGCTGGCCTCTGCCCACAACAAACAGGACAGATTTCCTGTAAAGGTGGATGGGACTTCAGTCTCCACCTGTATACCCCAGGGATTCTGGGCAGTAGGCCCAGATGCCCAACAGCATGACGGACTGAGCCCAACCACCCAGTCTTCTCTCCTGCGGCTAAAGGGACTCCAGGGGGAAGGACCGGTCCGCACCTCTCCCCAGCAGGGAGTATGTTCTATAAGAGAGGCAGAGGTTGGCTGGGTGAGTAGTAATTTCTTTGGGGTACTGTGTGGGTACAGGCACCAGAGGACTGGAACTATGGACTAACTTCGGAGTCAACCCATCTGGGGTCTCCTCCTGTGTTAGTCTTCTGTCGAAAGGGGAGAGATGTGACAGGAGAGCACATGGAACCCAGAATCCCTTGGAAAGGTTGGGAAACCCAGGTTTCAACTCCCCATACACCTATTATGTCTAAGTCACCCTGTGCCATCCTGGTAAAGGGTGAGTGAGAAAATATATCTTGGATTACTTAAAATGTAAGTAATATTTATCCCCAGTATCTCCCAGGATATATGTAAAGACTATTCTTAGGTTGTTAATTCTGAACAAGAGCTGATTACACTGACCTCCGGAGACGGACTGTCTGGTCACCTAGGCTGCCTTAAGTGCTGGGGTAATTAACATGTTAATTATGTAATTGTATTTTAAGTTGTTGCTAGAGGGGAGGGGGGAGTATCCATGAGCAGCCCTACCTCATTATCTACCCCCTTGTGTTAAAAGTGTATAAAAAGGCTGTATTCTGTCCAATAAAGCATTCAAGATTCTACAAGCTATTTGCGGCTGGACTTGTATTCATTGCAGCTATGAGAATATATCTCTCTGATAGTCAGATTGGAGGAAGCGGGATATACTGACGGAAGCACTCAATCGGAGTGAGGGAACGGATCCGTCACACGTACCTACTTCCAAATACCTCAATACATCTCACTGTACAGCCTATGAACGGTATAGTCATGGGATCCCCATTACACAAGAAATGTAACTTTAGTCAGTTATTGTGACCCCAGTAAGTGAGGAAAGAGCTATTCGAGCCGGAGGGCCTGGCCATTGTATTGCACAATGACCACCTTTTCACTCTCCTCTTCACTATCCCTTTCCCCACTTTTTATTTATTTTATTTGTGTGTCACGTTTTATGTTTGTCACCTGCACGTGTGACGAGTAGGGTGTCGGTCCTCGGGCCAACCCTGAACGTCTTGTGGGAGGGTGGACATAGGCCTTCTGGCTTGGTTCGCCCTCTCTTTGGGGGGGTCTCCCTTCAGGGGGAGCCCCTACCCTAGTACCTGGGTGGGTCTGTTTCGGCAGACCTTCCGGAGAAAGGCGCTTGTCCGGCTTCGGCTGGATGGGCCATGTATTCAGGTACTCTGGGCCACGTCCATTCAATGCCTTATGGACAAAACATCCAGTTTTGAACAGAACCCGTTCTTTCACAGGCAGCCAATGCAAGGCTCTAATGCCGCGTACACACGACCGGACTTTTCGACGGACAAGGTCCGATGGTCTTCCCGACGTACTTTCGGCGGAGGTCTGATGGACTTTGAGAATGAGTTGACTTGCGTACACACAAACGGACTTTTGGCATACTAGGTCTGACGGACTTGCCCACACATGGACTAAAGTCGGTTCATTTTGAACGTGACTAGGAAGGGAAGTCAATCTCGCAGCTTTCATCGGCGAGATTGAGACCTGCGCCCCACCCCAAAGCACCTTGTCCCCATGTTGATGAGGACAAGGGCCTCTTCCCAACAACCCTGGCCGTTGGTTGTTGGGGTGTGCGGGCGGGGGGCTTATCAGAATCTGGGAGCCCCCTTTAATAAGGGGGCCCCCAGATCCTGGCCCACCACCCTATGTGAATAAGTATGGAGTACATTGTACCCCTACCCATTCACCTGGGGGAAAAAGCGTAGATTAAAAAAAACACACTACACAGGTTTTTAAAAGTAATTTATTAGGCAGCTCTGGTGGTCTTCTTCCAACTTCTCCGCGCTTTCCGGTTCTTCTCCGCTATCTTCTGCTCTTTTGCTAGCGGTGGCCCGTCTTTCTCCTTCGACTGCACTGTCTTCCTCTTCTTCCTTCTTCTGTTCTTCCGATGTTGACATAACACTCTCTACCGCTGTAATGCCGTGGACACGGTGCGGGAGACTTATATAGGCATAAGGGGCGGGGTCACTGGATGCCCCGGGACTGTGACGTCATAAGGGGCGGGGGGGTGGGCGCCCCCTTCCCCAAAGCACCCACCGCCCCATGTTGAGGGCATGTGGCCTGGTATGTTCAGGAGGGGGGGGGCGCTCGCTCATCCCCACCCCCTTTCCTGACCGTCCAGGCTGCGTGTTTGAATAAGGGTCTGGTATGGATTTTGGGGGGGGAACGCCATGCCGTTTTTTTGGTGCAGGGGGTTCCTCTTAAAATCCATACCAGACCTAAGGGCCTGGTATGCCCCTGGAGGGGCATTCCCTCTCGCTCTTGCTGCGATAGGAAAATTTGTTTTTCCTATTGCAGCGAGCGCGAGATGTACAGTATCCTGCAGCCGAGAACCAGCGCGATATGATCGAGCAAGAAACATTCTCGCGGGCAGGTGCTGTAGCTGCCCTAGCGTTTGTATACTGGTCCGATGGACCAAATACGACGAACGGGCTTCCGATAGGAACTTGGTCTGGCGGACCAAGATTTAAAACATGTTCTATTTCTAGGTCCGTCTGACTTTTGGGAAGAAAAAAAGTCAGACGGAGCCCACACACGATCAAATTGTAAGACGGATTCTGGTCCGCCGGACCAAGTCTGTCGGAAAATCTGATCGTGTGTACGCGGCATAAGAGATGGAGTGATGTGGTCACGATGACCAACACCTGTCAGTAACCTTGCTGCAGCATTCTGAATCAACTGGAGCTTGTAGATGGTAGAAGCAGGCAAACCCAAATACAGGGCATTATAGTAGTTCAGTCAGCTGCTGAAAATGGCATTGACCATGGCGATCTTGTCAGAGTCTGCGATATAGCGAAAATTCGACCACAGGAGTCTCAGGTAGAAGTGGCATGAACTCGCCACCCGATTTACCTGAGGGCACAGGTTCAACCTAGAGTCAAAGCCCAGGTCCCTGACCTGAGTGGCCAGAAATCGAAAAAGGATTAAAAGATTCTTCACCTACCTGTGCTCCTTGCTCCTGTACTTCCTGCTGCTTTACTACCTGTTGCTGACTCCACTTGTCCCTGGATATCTCCTTGAATTTCTCCTGATCTTGTAACCTCAGCTTGCCGCTTGACTTCACTCCTGTCCGATCTCCTGTGTATAACCCCGGTGTCTCCAGGCCATGCTTCTACTACTGACTGCTTACTTGTGTATGACCCCAGCTTGTCTCTGGACCCTGCCTCTACTTCCGACTGTCTACCTGTGTATGACCCCAGCTTGTCTCTGGACCCTGCCTCTACTTCCCATTGTCTACCTGTGTATGACCCCAGCTTGTCTCTGGACCCTGCCTCTACTTCCCATTGTCTACCTGTGTATGACCCCAGCTTGTCTCAGGACCCTGCCTCTACTTCCGACTGTCTACCTGTGTATGACCCCAGCTTGTCTCAGGACCCTGCCTCTACTTCCGACTGCCTACCTGTGTATGACCCCAGCTTGTCTCTGGACCCTGCCTCTACTACCGACTGTCTACCTTTGTATGACCCCAGCTTGTCTCTGGACCCTGCCTCTACTTCCCATTGTCTACCTGTGTATGACCCCAGCTTGTCTCAGGACCCTGCCTCTACTTCCGACTGTCAACCTGTGTATGACCCCAGCTTGTCTCTGGACCCTGCCTCTACTACCGACTGTCTACCTGTGTATGACCCCAGCTTGTCTCTGGACCTGCCTCTATTACCGACTGTCTACCTTTGTATGACCCCAGCTTGTCTCTGGACCCTGCATCTACTACCGACTGTCTACCTGTGCATGACCCCAGCTTGTCTCTGGACCCTGCCTCTACTACCGACTGTCTACCTGTGCATGACCCCAGCTTGTCTCTGGACCTGCCTCTACTACCGACTGCCTAACTGTTCACGACTGGTTCATGTATTTCTGCAGTGGGTACGGTGCATTTTGCACAAAACCGATGTGCATCTTTTGATCCGTTTCAGGTCCGAACTCAGCCCAAAATTCGGAAAGAACACACACATATCAGTACTGCTTTGAAACGGGGTGAGAACATTTGAATCCATGAGCTCCACTTAGAATGCCATTTTAACAGGTCTACTCTGGTGATTGGACGATTCACACCTTCAGCCATGTAATTGAATGGATTGACACCTATGCAGACTTCCTGACACCAAAGCTGGGATGATGTAAATAGAACAGGCGTGTTCCATGGATATCACACTTCCCATTCTATTCTTGGATAATCAACATCTACATATCTTATGGTGATTGGATGAAAGTGTCATTGCTACTTGTGTAGATATAAATTTGGGGTATCTTCCTGCCATTCATTAGAAGTGAAGAATTAAAACTACAAAACCTCTTCGACCATACAGAACAAGTCCAGCTAAATGTGACCAACTACTTCTTGATATACCAAGACCTGCAAATATAAGGCCAACTACTACTAGATATACCATGACCTGCATACATGAGGCCAACTACTACTAGATATACCATGACCTGCATACATGAGGCCAACTACTACTAGATATACCATGACCTGCATACATGAGGCCAACTACTACTAGATATACCATGACCTGCATACATGAGGCCAACTACTACTAGATATACCATGACCTGCATACATGAGGCCAACTACTACTATATACGCCATGACCTGCATACATGAGGCCAACTACTACTAGGTATACCATGACCTGCATACATAAGGCCAACTACTACTAGATATACCATGACCTGCATACATAAGGCCAACTACTACTAGATATACCATGACCTGCATACATGAGGCCAACTACTACTAGATATACCATGACCTGCATACATGAGGCCAACTACTACTAGATATACCATGACCTGCATACATAAGGCCAACTACTACTAGATATACCATGACGTGCATACATGATGCCAACTACTATTAGATACACCATGACCATGAGACCAACTACTACTAGGATCTACCATGACTTCTATATACATGAGACTAACTACTACTAGATCTACCATGACTTCTATATACATGAGACTAACTACTACTAGATCTACCATGACCTCTATATACATGAGACTAACTACTACTAGATCTACCATGACTTCTATATACATGAGACTAACTACTACTAGATCTACCATGACCTCTATATACATGAGGCCAACTATTGCTAGATATACCATGACCTGCATACACGAGGACAACTACTACTAGATCTACCATGACCATGAAGCCAACTACTTCTAGATCTACCAAGACCTCTATATACACAAGACCAACTTCTACTACCTTTTATGAGAATTATGAAGACACCGCTTTCAGAAGAGCCGGGTAATGTGTTCTCCCCTATGCTGAAACATCTGACCTATGAGCGGAGATGTTGCTTGTGGACTATGGTTCGGGGGTTGCAGCAAAGCCCAATCACTCTAAACTGAGGGAGTTTCAATAAAAATAAACATTTCACAAAATACAGATAATGTTTTATTGAAACATTTTAACAGCCACATACCAATGTTCTCAACATTTCTTACGGTTTTACATTCCAACAAAACGTTCAAAAGTACATTTGGATAAATATTATCCACTTTATGTACAAAAAAACCTGAAAGAAGGGAAAAGTTGCTCAGGTTTTGAATCCGGACATAATTGTTTTACTGCAGTTACCGGCTAAGAATTACAGAAGCTTCATCATTAGAGAATCTGTTGGGGTCCACTCCCACTTCTGGCTGCAGATCCTCGTTAGTTCATAAATAAGCACTGCCAATCAGAGACATTCATTATAATACAGGGACATTTGTATAAAAAATACTGTACTGTTCCTTGAAGTGTTATTAAATGTGACAATTACTAAGTGAATCACTTATTGCCACCAAAAAATGGTGGTATAAATATATGTAACCACAGTCCCAATATAAATGTGCTGAATAAATAAAGCACTCATGGACAAACTTCCATTTCATAAACTGCTCATTAGAATAAAAAGGCAGCCTCTTACCAGATAGTATGGATCTCAGATCCCAGATAGGATGGATCTCAGATAGTATGGTTTCCAGATAGCATGGATCTAAGATCCCAGATAGGATGTATCTCAGATTCCAGATAGTATGGATCCCAGCTAGGATGGATCTCAGATAGTATGGTTTTTCAGATAGGATGGATCTCAGATCCCAGATAGTATGGATCTTAGATAGGATGGATCTCAGACCCCAGATAGTATGGATTCCAGATAGGATGGATCTCAGACCCCAAATAGTATGGATCTCAGATCCTAGATAGTATGGATCTCAGATCGGATGGATCTCAGATCCCAGATAGTATGGATCCCAGATAGGATGGATCTCAGATAGGATGGTTTCCAGATAGCATGGATCTAAGATCCCAGATAGTATGGATCTCAGATCCCAGATAGTATGGATCTCAGATCACAGATAGTATGGATCCCAGATAGGATGGATCTCAGACCCCAGATAGTATGGATTCCAGATAGGATGGATCTCAGACCCCAAATAGTATGGATCTCAGATCCTAGATAGTATGGATCTCAGATCCCAGATAGTATGGATCTCAGATGGGATGGATCTCAGATCCCAGATAGTATGGATCTCAGATCCTAGATAGTATGGATCTCAGATCGGATGGATCTCAGATCACAGATAGTATGGATCCCAGATAGGATGGATCTCAGATAGTATGGATCTTAGATAGGATGGATCTTAGATCCCGGATAGGATGGATCCCAGCTAGGATGGATCTCAGACCCCAGATAGTATGGATCCCAGGTAGGATGGATCTCAGATCCCAGATAGTATGGATCTCAGATAGTATGGATCTCAGATAGTATGGATCTTAGATAGGATGGATCTTAGATCCCGGATAGGATGGATCTCAGATCCCAGATAGGATGGATCCCAGATAGGATGGATCTCAGACCCCAAATAGTATGGATCTCAGTTCCTAGATAGTATGGATCTAAGATCCCAGATAGTATGGATCTCAGATCCCAGATAGTATGGATCTCAGATCGGATGGATCTCAGATCCTAGATAGTATGGATCTCAGATCAGAGATAGTATGGATCTCAGATCAGAGATAGTATGGATCTCAGATCGGATGTATCCCAGATCCTAGATAGTATGGATCTCAGATAGGATGGATCTCAGATAGCATGGATCTTAGATCCCGGATAGGATGGATCCCAGCTAGGATGGATCTCAGACCCCAGATAGTATGGATCCCAGATAGGATGGATCTCAGATCCCAGATAGGATGGATCTCAGATAGGATGGATCTCAGACCCCAAATAGTATGGATCTCAGATCCTAGATAGTATGGATCTCAGATCCTAGATAGTATGGATCTCAGATCCTAGATAGTATGGATCTCAGATCCCAGATAGTATGGATCTCAGATCCTAGATAGTATGGATCTCAGATCAGAAATAGTATGGATCTCAGATCGGATGGATCTCAGATCACAGATAGTATGGATCTCAGATCGGATGGTTCTCAGATCACAGATAGTATGGATCTCAGATCGGATGGATCTCAGATCACAGATAGTATGGATCTCAGATCGGATGGATCTCAGTTATAGATCTGAACTGGTAAGAGGCTGTCTTTTGACTCTAAGGAGCCCATTTGGAGAACTTTATGAAGTGGAATTTTGTCCATGAGAACTTTATTCGGCACATTTATATTGGACTGCGGTTACTAACATTTATACCACATGAGTCGATCCAATGGACTTTGATGTATATGATTTCATATTCTAGGTTTGTAATAATTTTTTGTACTTGCACTCTTTTCTTGTATATATACCATTTTCTTGGTGGCAATTAGTGATTCACTTAGTAATTGTCACATTGTTATAACACTTAAAGGAACAGTGCACCATTTTTTTTATACACGTTTTTATTAGTCTAGTGTTCAGACAATTGGGTTGCAGAAGTTTATAACAAATATTGGCCAAGCTTATATATAAGTTGTTTTCTTTTTCTTTATGATTTGAATACAGAGAGATTGTCCACCTCATTAGCAGCACATCAGCCCCGGGAATCGGGCCAAAGATCAGAGAAACTAATCTTTGCATCATTTACTCTCAATCCCAACTTCATCCACATTGTAGATTGTTCCGTATGGAGCAGGAAAGTGTTTTCATGTCTCTGTGTCCCTCTTGGGGATAGGTGGCTTCTTCTAAGACAGGAAGTACTGGGAAATCTATCTAACAGGGGATCTACACAAAAACACATATTTCCAAACGTAAGAGTTTCCCAGGATTTAACTGAAGATCATTTGCTCAGCAGGGTAATCCTTGTAGGACGGGGCGTAGTCTGGACCTAGGAAGGCCAATCGGACTCGGTGTACGGTACATGCCGGGATCGGTCTCTCTTCTTTCTTCCCAAGAGCTCCGTGGATCCACACACTGAATGCCTGATAAGCCGCCTTTCTGAGGGCCCTTTTGGAGAACAAAATACATAGAATATGAGAACACGCACCAGGCATGTTTGTGATGTGAAATGAGTCGATGAAACTTAATACAGATCTACACTCTATTGTCTTTGGGTCAAGTGATCACCATATGTACAATTCATAGTTCATGATACATTTCTCTTTGGACAGCATCACTAATAGTTGTGAATGAGGAAAAAAGTCCTCTACATCAAAGCTGCATGTGTACCACCTTGTGTTGTGTGCCGCATGAGTACCACATAAAAGAACCGTAAGCCATGAACAGTAGGGGTGTTGAATTTAATCACAGCATCAATGCATCGCGATTCGGTATCGATACTGTGCCCGACATAAACGATTTTGGGGTGACATCATCTGCATGCTGCACTGTGCCCTGCCTCTCCAAAGGGATCTGAAAGCAGCCGAAAAGGTGCTGTGCCAGGCCTCTCCACACTGAGCCGAGGGCACTAGCCATGCCCTCCTTTCCTGCCTCCCGCTGACGTGTGTTTAGCTGGCTACTTCAGGAGAGGAGACATGTGGAGCGAGTGTCCCCGACTCCCGGTCTCCAGAGAGTCCTCCTCAGTTCACTGTCACATAGGCTGCTGCGGATCACCTAAGCCAGAGTCCCGCACTTGTCCTCCTCACAACAGGCTTCTGCGGGCCGTGGGAGACCTGAGAGAGCCAAAAGAATACTGGATGGCCGCGCTTGTCCTCCTCATAGGCTGCAGGGAGAAACCAGTGACCAGTGCACACTGTCGTCATCATCAAAGTCAGACACATATCTGATGCACCATTATGTACACATTTTTCATGAATTATGCTTTATGCATGCCTTATTGTCTTAGTGATTGTTTCACATCACAATTTCATTGATATGATTTATGGTTTTGCTCATAACTGACCCCACACATGCAGCCATGCATTGAATGTGTGGGGCAGCGATGAACAAAACCATAAATCATACAAAATAAAAAAGGGATCAATGAAATTGTGACGTGAATCAATAACTAAGACAATAAGACATGCATAAACCATAATTCATGAAATTGCATACATTGTCTTTGGGGGACGTTATGGGGACATTGTCCGCAGTCTCGGACCCTCTCTTGTACCATGTCCACAGTCTGTCCATCCCTTGTATCATGTCCACAGTCTCTGACCATCTCCTGTAGTGGATCTGCAGTCTCTGACCATCTTCTGTAGTGTATCTGCAGTCTCTGACCATCTCCTGTAGTGGATCTGCAGTCTCTGACCATCTCCTGTAACATGTCTGCAGTCTCTGATCATCTCCTGTAGTGGATCTGCAGTCTCTGACCGTCTCCTGTAACATGTCCGCAGTCTCTGACCATCTCCTGTAACATGTCCGCAGTCTCTGATTATCTCCTGTAACATGTCCGCAGTCTCTGACCATCTCCTGTAGTGGATCTGCAGTCTCTGACCATCTCCTGTAACATGTCCGCAGTCTCTGACCATCTCCTGTAGTGGATCTGCAGTCTCTGATCATCTCCTGTAACATGTCTGCAGTCTCTGACCATCTCCTGTACCATGTCTGCAGTCTCTGACCATCTCCTGTAACATGTCTGCAGTCTCTGACCATCTCCTGTAACATGTCTGCAGTCTCTGACCATCTCCTGTAACATGTCTGCAGTCTCTGACCATCTTCTGTAACATGTCTGCAGTCTCTGACCATCTCCTGTACCATGTCTGCAGTCTCTGACCATCTCCTGTAACATGTCTGCAGTCTCTGACCATCTCCTGTAACATGTCTGCAGTCTCTGACCATCTCCTGTAACATGTCTGCAGTCTCTGACCATCTCCTGTAACATGTCTGCAGTCTCTGATCATCTCCTGTACCATGTCTGCAGTCTCTGACCATCTCCTGTGGTAGGTCTGCAGTCTCTGACCATCTCCTGTGGTCATTTGGAGGAAGTCTGGAGCTCCTCTTTAAAGCGGCTGTATAGGCAAAATTTTTACTTTTACCTACAGGCAAGTCTATAATAAGGCTTAACTGTAGGTAAAAAAACAAAAAAAAAAAAAAAATCTCCTAAATCTATACGGTTTAGGAGATATTCCCCTCGCAATGAGCCGCTGACTGCAGCGGCGGATGCTCACAGGGGATTCTCGCCTGAAAGCCCAGCAGACGGCGGACCTTGCATTTTTATGCTTAAACAATATCAAGGAATATGTTTTTTCTTGTTTGAATGTGATGATCCGTGAATCTGGTGATCCGTATAATATATTCCTTTATCATAGCGCTACACATTTATTTTTTATTTTGTCATTCACGCTTTCTTGTCTAGAAGCTGTGTTGGCGGCTTGATAAAGGTTTTTATCGCCACAGCGCAGTATATATTGAACCACAATTTGGACCTTGCCGGAAAGAAGTCTCCCGTGCACATACGCGGGAGTGACGACATTGCAGCTCCAGCCACTCATAGCACTGGAGCCGGCGATAGATTGGAAGCATCTCAGCTACCTCGGTGTGGACCAGGTGAGATACCGACGCCTCGTTCTAAGGTGAGTATTTCATAATGAACGTCGCAGAATCTAATCGAATCGCAGCCAGGATAATCGTAATCGAATCATGAGGCCAGTGAAGATGCGCACCCCTAATGAACAGCATGTGCATTTTACATCACATGTACTGCTGTGTGTGGCATGTGTACCACCATGTACTATGTATTGCGTTCCACTGTGTGGCATGTAATACATGTGTACCACCATCAGAAGTCTATCATGTGTACCACCATGTGCTATGTATCGCATATGTACCACTGTGTGGCATGTAATACATGTGTACCACCATCAGAAGTCTATCATGTGTACCACCATGTGCTATGTATCGCATATGTACCACTGTGTGGCATGTAATACATGTGTACCACCATCAGATGTCTATCATGTGCACCACAGTGTGACTACTGCATGAAGCAGGGAAATAACAGCTGGGTGTTGTCAGAACGTGGAAGAGAACCTTCCGGTTCTGCTGCTGCCTGGAGGAGAATTGGACATTGGCAAACCAAAAAACAGTAGTGCAGCCCCTTGGATAATTCCTCCAACTACCAGCCTTCCACAGTTTGGTAGAAAAGAAGTACCAAGAGCGTAATCTAAGCCAACCTTTCTCAACCTTTTCAACAGAGAGGAACCCTTGAAATAGTTCTCTGGTCTCAGGGGAACCCCTTCTAAAATTTTGAAATGGTCCTTACACTTGTGGTCATTGGGAAGAATGGTCCTTACACTTGTGGTCATTGGGAAGAATGGTCCTTACACTTGTGGTCATTGGGAAGAATGGTCCTTACACTTGTGGTCATTGGGAAGAATGGTCCTTACACTTGTGGTCAGTGGGAAGAATGATCCTTACACTTGTGGTCATTGGGAAGAATGGTCCTTACACTTGTGGTCATTGGGAAGAATGGTCCTTACACTTGTGGTCATTGGGAAGAATGGTCCTTACACTTGTGGTCATTGGGAAGAATGGTCCTTACACTTGTGGTCATTGGGAAGAATGATCCTTACACTTGTGGTCATTGGGAAGAACGGTCCTTACACTTGTGGTCATTGGGAAGAATGATCCTTACACTTGTGGTCATTGGGAAGAATGGTCCTTACACTTGTGGTCATTGAGAAGAATGATCCTTACACTTGTGGTCATTGAGAAGAATGATCCTTACACTTGTGGTCATTGGGAAGAATGGTCCTTACACTTGTGGTCATTGGGAAGAATGGTCCTTACACTTGTGGTCAATGGGAAGAATGGTCCTTACACTTGTGGTCATTGGGAAGAATGGTCCTTACACTTGTGGTCAGTGGGAAGAATGGTCCTTACACTTGTGGTCATTGGGAAGAATGGTCCTTACACTTGTGGTCATTGGGAAGAATGGTCCTTACACTTGTGGTCATTGGGAAGAATGGTCCTTACACTTGTGGTCAATGGGAAGAATGGTCCTTACACTTGTGGTCATTGGGAAGAATGGTCCTTACACTTGTGGTCAGTGGGAAGAATGGTCCTTACACTTGTGGTCATTGGGAAGAATGGTCCTTACACTTGTGGTCATTGGGAAGAATGGTCCTTACACTTGTGGTCATTGGGAAGAATGGTCCTTACACTTGTGGTCGGTGAGAAGAACGGTCCTTACACTTGTGGTCAGTGGGAAGAATGGTCCTTACACTTGTGGTCAGTGGGAAGAATGGTCCTTACACTTGTGGTCATTGGGAAGAATGGTCCTTATACTTGTGGTCATTGGGAAGAATGGTCCTTACACTTGTGGTCATTGGGAAGAATGGTCCTTACACTTGTGGTCATTGGGAAGAATGGTCCTTACACTTGGTCATTGGGAAGAATGGTCCTTACACTTGTGGTCATTGGGAAGAATGGTCCTTACACTTGTGGTCATTGGGAAGAATGGTCCTTATACTTGTGGTCATTGGGAAGAATGGTCCTTACACTTGTGGTCATTGGGAAGAATGGTCCTTACACTTGTGGTCATTGGGAAGAATGGTCCTTATACTTGTGGTCATTGGGAAGAATGGTCCTTACACTTGTGGTCATTGGGAAGAATGGTCCTTACACTTGTGGTCATTGGGAAGAATGGTCCTTACACTTGTGGTCGGTGAGAAGAACGGTCCTTACACTTGTGGTCGGTGAGAAGAACGGTCCTTACACTTGTGGTCAGTGGGAAGAATGGTCCTTACACTTGTGGTCATTGGGAAGAATGGTCCTTATACTTGTGGTCATTGGGAAGAATGGTCCTTACACTTGTGGTCATTGGGAAGAATGGTCCTTACACTTGTGGTCATTGGGAAGAATGGTCCTTACACTTGGTCATTGGGAAGAATGGTCCTTATACTTGTGGTCATTGGGAAGAATGGTCCTTACACTTGTGGTCATTGGGAAGAATGGTCCTTACACTTGGTCATTGGGAAGAATGGTCCTTATACTTGTGGTCATTGGGAAGAATGGTCCTTACACTTGTGGTCATTGGGAAGAATGGTCCTTACACTTGGTCATTGGGAAGAATGGTCCTCACACTTGTGGTGATTGGGAAGAATGGTCCTTACACTTGTGGTCATTGGGAAGAATGGTCCTCACACTTGTGGTCATTGGGAATAATGGTCCTTACACTTGGTCATTGGGAAGAATGGTCCTCACACTTGTGGTCATTGGGAAGAATGGTCCTTACACTTGTGGTCATTGGGAAGAATGGTCCTTACACTTGGTCATTGGGAAGAATGGTCCTTATACTTGTGGTCATTGGGAAGAATGGTCCTTACACTTGTGGTCATTGGGAAGAATGGTCCTTACACTTGGTCATTGGGAAGAATGGTCCTTATACTTGTGGTCATTGGGAAGAATGGTCCTTACACTTGTGGTCATTGGGAAGAATGGTCCTTACACTTGGTCATTGGGAAGAATGGTCCTTACACTTGTGGTCATTGGGAAGAATGGTCCTTACACTTGTGGTCATTGGGAAGAATGGTCCTTATACTTGTGGTCATTGGGAAGAATGGTCCTTACACTTGTGGTCATTGGGAAGAATGGTCCTTACACTTGTGGTCATTGGGAAGAATGGTCCTTACACTTGTGGTCATTGGGAAGAATGGTCCTTACACTTGTGGTCATTGGGAAGAATGGTCCTTACACTTGTGGTCATTGGGAAGAATGGTCCTTACACTTGTGGTCATTGGGAAGAATGGTCCTTACACTTGTGGTCGGTGAGAAGAACGGTCCTTACACTTGTGGTCGGTGAGAAGAACGGTCCTTACACTTGTGGTCAGTGGGAAGAATGGTCCTTACACTTGTGGTCATTGGGAAGAATGGTCCTTATACTTGTGGTCATTGGGAAGAATGGTCCTTACACTTGTGGTCATTGGGAAGAATGGTCCTTACACTTGTGGTCATTGGGAAGAATGGTCCTTACACTTGGTCATTGGGAAGAATGGTCCTTATACTTGTGGTCATTGGGAAGAATGGTCCTTACACTTGTGGTCATTGGGAAGAATGGTCCTTACACTTGGTCATTGGGAAGAATGGTCCTTATACTTGTGGTCATTGGGAAGAATGGTCCTTACACTTGTGGTCATTGGGAAGAATGGTCCTTACACTTGGTCATTGGGAAGAATGGTCCTCACACTTGTGGTCATTGGGAAGAATGGTCCTTACACTTGTGGTCATTGGGAAGAATGGTCCTTACACTTGGTCATTGGGAAGAATGGTCCTTATACTTGTGGTCAGTGGGAAGAATGGTCCTTACACTTGTGGTCATTGGGAAGAATGGTCCTTACACTTGGTCATTGGGAAGAATGGTCCTTATACTTGTGGTCATTGGGAAGAATGGTCCTTACACTTGTGGTCATTGGGAAGAATGGTCCTTACACTTGGTCATTGGGAAGAATGGTCCTTATACTTGTGGTCATTGGGAAGAATGGTCCTTACACTTGTGGTCATTGGGAAGAATGGTCCTTACACTTGGTCATTGGGAAGAATGGTCCTTATACTTGTGGTCATTGGGAAGAATGGTCCTCACACTTGTGGTCAGTGGGAAGTATGGTCCTTACACTTGTGGTCATTGGGAAGAATGGTCCTTACACTTGTGGTCATTGGGAAGAATGGTCCTTACACTTGTGGTCATTGGGAAGAATGGCCCTTACACTTGTGGTCATTGGGAAGAATGGTCCTCACATTTGTGGTCAGTGGGAAGAATGATCCTCACACTTGTGGTCATTGGGAAGAATGGTCCTTACACTTGTGGTCATTGAGAAGAATGGTCCTTACACTTGTGGTCATTGAGAAGAATGGTCCTTACACTTGTGGTCATTGAGAAGAATGGTCCTTACACTTGTGGTCATTGGGAAGAATGGTCCTTACACTTGTGGTCATTGGGAAGAATGGTCCTTACACTTGTGGTCATTGGGAAGAATGGTCCTTACACTTGTGGTCATTGAGAAGAATGGTCCTTACACTTGTGGTCATTGGGAAGAATGGTCCTTACACTTGTGGTCAGTGGGAAGAATGGTCCTTACACTTGTGGTCAGTGGGAAGAATGGTCCTTACACTTGTGGTCGGTGGGAAGAATGGTCCTCACACTTGTGGTCATTGGGAAGAATGGTCCTCACACTTGTGGTCATTGGGAAGAATGGTCCTTACACTTGTGGTCATTGGGAAGAATGGTCCTTACACTTGTGGTCATTGAGAAGAATGGTCCTTACACTTGTGGTCATTGGGAAGAATGGTCCTTACACTTGTGGCCATTGGGAAGAATGGTCCTTACACTTGTGATCATTGGGGAAGAATTACCTCCTTACAGAGAGCTAAAAGGGTCAATGGTGTGAGTGGGAACTTATCTGAGAGGCAGAAATTGCCCAATGCTGAAGGAACCCCTACAACCTCTGGAGGAACCCTGGTTGAGAATCACTGATCTAAGCCATAGAGGGCATCTAATGGACTCCAAGAAAGGGATTTCATGGTGAATACAAGAATCCTAATTTCTTTAGGAACACAAATTCTTTGAGAAGTCAAAAAGCAGCCAAACTAAGGGGAGAGAACACAGCCAACAGACAGCTAACAGGCCCAACACAGAACAAAAAAAGCAGGACTGACTTGTAAAACTGGCATTTATAACTTGTAACAGATGTGAAGAGAAGACCATATGGCAGGCTCACAGACCTGGGAAACAAAGGCCCAATTCTAAGACGTCAAGAAGCAATCACAGTCCTAGAAGTGACAGAGCGAGATGCACTCAAACCAAATCCAGACATTGGAAAGGAATCACCTTCTAGTGAACTGGACACAAAGAGGGACGACAATGTCCTGGTTAAGATGAAAAGCAGAGACCACAACTTAGGAAGGAAGATTTAGGCCTTAAAAAGGAGAAGTCCAGCCTGAGCTCTTTAGGAAGGGCTTCTCCTAAGGGTCACAGGAGGGCAATTCGTTTTCAGTGGAGAGCAATCTGAAGTCAGCGGTCCGCTGATGTCACTGCAATCAGGCAACACATCATCCCGACTTCTGAAGTCTGGATCCACCAGCTAACTTGACTGATGGCTGTCTCAGCTCATCGCTCCAATGAGAAGATCAGAGTAGGAGAGATGCTGACTGACAGGTAGCATTTCTCTGCTCAGGGTGGCGGAGAGAACCGAGCAATCGGTAGTGTTCGGTGGCTCGGCTCTCAGTGTAGAGATGCCGGGGACAGCTGCAGCATCGGTCTGATGCTCCATCCACCTAGGTAAGTATAAATAGAAAATATAATAACACCACCCTATGTAGACCCAAGAAAAGTGTTCGGAAAGCTACCTTGTGGGTCAGAGTAGAGCGAGGAATGTCTGATATTTTCAAACGGGGGTTTCTGAAGCACCAAAAGCTCAGGTTCCAATCCCACATGACAGGGGGGATTTAACCATGGGAGTCAAACATTGATAACAGCCCCACATAACAAACTGGTTAAGAATGCTTACAGGCTTATAGCCACTTACACCTGAGACCGGCACCAGAGGAGGTCTGGATATCCATCTGGTGGAATCTAACAAAACATGAGAACAGAAGACTAGGTGGTAGCTTACAAATCTAGATGCCTGCTGCCAAAAAGCCCATAAAGGACTAACAGATTTGATAATGTGGCTTAGCAGATAAGAGGGGACTCCATCATTAAAAATATAGGCACTGGTGATAACTTTTCTTATACACGCAGCAATGGTGCCGTGGGAGGTAGGGAGGCTCCAGCGGGAATCTAGGAAGCACAAAGAGGGAATCTGTCTAAAAAAGGCTATAGCTGAGAGGTAAACCCATAGATCACACAATGGCAAGACGGGGGAGAGATGGATGTTGGAGAAGGACATATAGAAGGAAGGACAATATCATGGTTAAGGGGGAAGGCAGAGGCCGTCTTTAGAAGAAATAAGGCTTTTGGCATTAAGACAACCTTGTCCTTGTGTAGCTCTAAGAAAGGCTCCTTACAAGAAAAGGCCACAAAGCTCCTTACAAGAAAGGCCACTTTAAGAGACCAGATTGAGGTCCAAGGGAACAAAAGGAGATCTGTGGCATTTTTTCGATTGAAAAAGCCCATGGCGTGCAAAACACACCCAAAAAACTTCCACCCGGTGCATAAAAAAAGTGCACACACATAAAGAGTGACACACTAAAAAGTGCAGACGTGTGTCTGATGTCCTCCCTAGGAAGGACCATACCCTGATCCCCCGGGGCGTTAGGCTCCAGACAGGGACTGAAGTACCAGACTCATCTAGTGGTCATCCAGCCGAAACCAGACGACCTCCTTTCCCCGGGAGGTCTGCCGAAACAGAACCTCCTAGGTACTTGGTACTATGGGGCTTCCCCGAAGGTAGGCCCCCCAATAGAGGTTGGACCAAGCCAGAAGGCCTATGTCCGCCCTCCCACAAGACTTTCAGGATACCTAGGGAGAGAGAGACAAATACATAATATATCCCATAGAGTACTTTTCTAGGATGAAAACAACACAGGAATTCCAGGCACTATGATAGACTTTGTGAGAAATGGACTTCCTGGTCCTGAAGAGAGTAGGGATGAAAGGCCCTCAGGACTGTTGCTTTAATTGCTATGCTGGTAAAATCAGTGACGGAGAAGCAGGAAGGAACTCTGACCCTTGGAACAGAATGTCCAAACATTCTGGAAGGCCCCATGGAATCTCTGCCAGAAGTTGTGGGTGTCTGGGTACCACATCTCCCTGGGCCAATTCGGTGTTATACGGATTATCAGCATGACCTTTATCTTGATGCTCTGAAGTAAGCAATGGGAATCTGAAGGGGCACCAAGGTGCTCACTGCAAAGATCCAAATGTCACTGGACCTGGTGACAAACCTGTCCACCTTGCTGTTGAATCTGGATGTCAGCAGATCTACATCCGGTGTCCTGAACCTGTGGACAAGGGAAACACCTTTAAACACCTTTGGATAGAAAGTCCTTTCCCCGAGTCCAAGTGGTGATGACTGAGAAAGCCTGGCTGCCAATATTCCATGCATGAGATGTGGATGGCAGACAAGGTCGGAATGTGAAAGGGATCAAGTTCACTTCCTGGCTTTTTATACTTCTTTGATGACTGATGTATCTCACTTGATTCTCGTCAGTTGTCCTTGCAATAGAGGAGCTCAGCATTGAAGGGATGATCAGATTGCCATGAGTAGATTGTTGATAAGGCAGCTTCCTCTGACCAAGTTCCCTGCACCAAATAGATGTCCAGGATTGCTCCTCAGCCTGACTGGTGTTGGTCGTGAGAATCTTCCACGACTGGAAGAGAGGGCTTTCCTAACTGCAAATCTGGGTTGGAAATTCACCATGCTATGGGGAGTCTGGGCTTTGAGATCAGATGTATAGGATAGCCCATGCAGCCACAATGTTGAATTTCAATGTTCTGGAGTGACATTGGGTATATGACACAGCCTAAGAGAAGGCAAGCATGAGACCCAAGACCCTCAATATGCAAAGATGAATCAAGGGTATGAGAATGAAGGGTCAGAAGTTTGTCTTGAGACAGGAAGACCCTGGACAGGTTCGGGTCTAGCATTAGGCTTCGTGACTCCAATCTGTGGGATAGGTCCAGTGATGGCTTCCTCAAATTGAGGATCTAACCAAAGCTTTGCAGAGTCTACTCTGTCTGTTGTATGTTGGCTAACACAGACAGGGGGGACCGCTTCTTCAACCGAAGATTATCCGAGTACCCTACTACATGAACACCCTGAGCATAGAGCAGTCCCAAAATCAGCGCAAGCACCAACGGGAAGGGCAACCTGCACACGACTTGCAAAATTACTTCTGTATAAAAGTCAATGCAAGTCGCCCCAAAAGTAGTACAGGAACCTTTTTCTAAGTTGGAGCGACTCGAGTTTCTCCTATTAGAACGGTTCCATAGTACAGAACAGGGTGCGACTTGCCAGGCGGCTAAGTCCTGACAAGTCACCCCTGTGTGAACCACTCTTAGGTACGAGTAGAGTGTTCATATCCAGAATGGACTGGACTTCTCAATGTGGTCTAGGAACCCTAAAAAAGTTTGAAGAGAAACCTTGAAAAAATTCTTGTGTTGGCAGAGGGGTAAAGACTCCTTCAGACAAGAGCTGCTTTACAGCAGAAAACGGATCCACGATGAGGAAGAGGTAATGTCTGGAAGCATAAAACTTCAGTCTGTGGCTCCCTGGAAGTGACACGCTAGACCAAGGTGTCTACAATTTTATGGAACCAGAAAGCCAACAGACACTCCCAGTCTGGTAAGCGAGGGCACACCATCACTGGGGAGAGGTTTTGTCTAAGCCCTTGTACACACGGTCGGAGATTCCGACAACCAAATCCGTCGGATTTTGTCCGAAACTGTTGCATACACACGGTCGGACAAAGTTGTTGGAAAATGCGATTGTACATAACATGACGACGTTATTTCGTTACGACGGGACTACGTTCAGGCTAGTAGCCAATAGCTTTGGTCTAGGAATTTGATCTGAGCATGCGTGACACTTTGTCTGATCGGAATTCTCTACACACAATGGGACAAAGTCCGATCGGATCATGTTGTCGGAAAGTTTTATAGCCCAGCTCTAAAACTTTGTCGGTCGGATATTCCGACGGAAACAGTCCGATGGAGCCCACACACGGTCGGATTATCCGACAACACGGTCCGATCGGACATTTTACGTCGGAATGTCCGACCGCGTGTACAAGGGCTTAGATTTGGCATTTGAAAACTGAGAACAATGAGAAGGGAACCTTTCCTAACCTCAAGAGTAAGAGAGCTAATAGTAGAAGTGCAGGCCTTCTTCTTTTGGGTGAGGAGTGTGTAACGAAACGTCCCTACACTCCGCTTGAGTGCTTTCGTCATATACCACTTCCTCCCAGTCTGAATATAGATATCAGAAACCCCACTGCTCGCAAGCACAAAACAAGACAATACTTATTTAGTTGCTGAGCATGGACTCTTATTAGAACCAGAATACAAGTCTTATCTACAGTTAAAGAGGAGGAGGTTCAGCCTCCTGCTGATATTACTCTAACAATACAACTGTAACCAGAAGCATAAAATTAGCTAATGGACTAATCCCTTAAAGCAGCCGATGTGACTCCCTAACACATTATCATACATCTCAACACAGAACTCCTTCATACAATAGCAGGGTTAATTAGCACAAACAACAATAGGTGGAAGACTCTTAGCCCCTGTACACACGGTCGGAGATTTCGGCAACCAAATCCGTCGAAATTTTGTCCGAAACTGTTGCATACACACGGTCGGACTAGGTTGTCGAAAAATCCGATCATTCAGAACGTGATGATGTAATTTCGTTACAATGGGACTACGTTCAGGCTAGTAGCCAATAGCTTTGATGTAGGAATTTGATCTGAGCATGCGTGGCACTTGGTCCGATCAAAATCCTCTACACATGATCGGAGTATGTCCGATAGAACCAGTTGGTCGGGAAATATTTCCAACATGTTGGAAAATTGGGTCCGACGGATATTCTGACGGAATCAGTCCGATGCAGACCACACACAGTCGGATTATCCTACGACACGGTCCGATAGGACACATTCCGACGGATTCTCCGACCGTGTGTACAAGGGCTTAGAAGCTGTGGCGAGCCAGATTAGACTCATTTACATTATAGAAGATAACAGACAGGTGGCTGGAGTTGATGACATTAGCATTTAGCAGTATTTGTCCTAACAGTATGAATCAGTGACTATTTATAATATAGCAAATAAAGGGTTCCCAGAGTCTGTGTTTCTTGAAGGGATATGGACCTGAATCTAAAGTAACACCTCCTCAGGGGTCCCCAGGCATACAGCTCACAAAGAGCACCGTTCCCCCAAATGCCAGGGACCAATATCAGTAGTCTAGAGGCCATCATTCAGTCCCCTCCAAAAGCCTCCGCCCTGGCTAGGTCTGTCAGAGGGTGTATGATCACCTTCTGTGATCTCCTTGATGTACTTGGCCAAGGAGGGACCACACAGGCATTCACCCTCAAAGGGTAACTACTCAATGCAGTTCTTTGATTGGAAGCTCAGCTTTCCAGCATTTAGGCCAGAGAATCCTGCGTATGTGGATAGAGAGAAGACTCATTCTGGAGATTGGGTGAAGTGTATCTGCCAAGTAATTCACGCAGACATTTAAGGGGATAGGTAAAATGTCAAACTGACTGTGGGCAGAGGCATCCGTAATGATGGAACTAAGATTGTGAGCCATGCTCTTAGTCTATAGACAGCAATGGTCTGGCAGACTGCTATAGGTACCATTGCACATTGCATAGCAAGGCCTGCCAAGGAAGAGAGCTTCAAGGAGGACCTTTAACCTTTTATCTGTGGGATCTTTGAACATGGGATAATATTGAGGCAAATGTTTCAAAGGAGTATAAGTTGGTTAAGGGACCCCCATAATGATGACTCAGCAGAGAACCCCATTACAGCAGATTCATGCTGCTGCAGTGCTAAGAAAGAGCGTACGGCGTCAATAATATGGGATCCTTTAGCTTGGATCAAATCTGTTACAGACCTGTCCCCCATTTCCCGATTCCTCGGAAGCTGAGGGATCATTCCTCACTTCCTCCGCTGCTGTATACTGCCTCTATAAGGTTGGGAATGCTGCTTTTCCATACTGACATTGTGGCACAAAATTCTTCTCTAGCTAGAAAAGAGGAAGCAGATATGGAAGACAGGCCAGGGGAAGGTAGGGGGTGGGAGTGAGGAAGAGTAGAGGGTACTGAATGAACAAACCAACATCCCAAATGGTTCTAAAGGCTGAGCCTGGACAAGCTAGTCCATCTGACCCTCGTCCCTGCGCCCAAGCTGGCCATACACCAAGATTTGTGAACGAATTAAACACTCGCACAAAAATTCCCAGTACATTTGATTTGACAAATGTCGTTCCAGAATACTTTCCAAATCCGCTTGCTTTTAACATCCAATTTTTGTAGTGAATAAACTTTCCCAAATCAAAACCACATCTAAAGTCTCAAATGTTTTCATTCCAGATAATTTGCCTTCCTGTTGGTCTTTTCTCGATGCCAAGGGTTAGTAACTCAGGTAGTGTGACCATCACCATTATAATGTGCCCACAGCAGAGTACCAGGAGATGCTGCCATGTCAAAGTCCAGCCTGCAAAGAGGCAGAGGCCCAGCATAAAGCCACAGTAATCCTGTGTGCCAAGGGAGTGCCCACAGCAGAGTACCAGGAGATGCTGCCATGTCAAAGTCCAGCCTGCAAAGAGGGAGAGGCCCAGCATAAAGCCACAGTAATCCTGCGTGCCAAGGGAGTGCCCACAGCAGAGTACCAGCAGATGCTGCCATGTCAAAGTCCAGCCTGCAAAGAGGCAGAGGCCCAGCATAAAGCCACAGTAATCCTGCGTGCCAAGGGAGTGCCCACAGCAGAGTATCAGGAGATGCTGTCATGTCAAAGTCCAGCCTGCAAACAGGCAGAGGCCCAGCATAAAGCCACAGTAATCCTGCGTGCCAAGGGAGCACCCACAGCAGGATCAAGAGCATGAAGCAATATTACAGGCATCTTCTAGCTAGAGGAGTCCATGTATGGTCCTTCAACACTCTGTCAAGGAGTCAACTGATTGGGAAGCAGCATAAAGAGCCTCAGTGGCTATAGTGAAGTGGATAGATAGAAGGATCGTCTAGGAATATAATCACCTGGAGACAAAAACCCCCATAAAAGAGAATAAGCTTCTCTTAACAGAGTAAAGCAACCCATTCCAAACACCTGAGGCTAGCTGGTGGTGGGAGGGGTATATCGGGGGATGTCCCTGCACCTGGGAGTGGGAGGGGTATATAGGGGTTGTCCCTGCACCTGGGAGTGGGAGGGGTATATAGGGGGATGGCTTTGCAGCTGGGAGTGGGAGGGGTATATAGGGGCTGTCCCTGCACCTGGGAGTGGGAGGGGTATATAGGGGGATGTCCTTGCAGCTGGGAGTGGGAGGGGTATATAGGGGGATGTCTTTGCACCTGTGAATGGGAGGGGTATATAGGGGGATGTCCTTGCAGCTGGGAGTGGGAGAGGTATATAGGGGGATGTCCTTGCAGCTGGGAGTGGGAGGGGTATATAGGGGGATGTCCTTGCACCTGGGAATGGGAGGGGTATATAGGGGGATGTCCTTGCAGCTGAGAGTGGGAGGGGTATATAGGGGGATGTCCTTGCACCTGGGAATGGGAGGGGTATATAGGGGGATGTCCTTGCACCTGGGAATGGGAGGGGTATATAGGGGGATGTCCTTGCACCTGGGAATGGGAGGGGTATATAGGGGGATGTCCTTGCAGCTGAGAGTGGGAGGGGTATATAGGGGGATGTCCTTGCAGCTGAGAGTGGGAGGGGTATATAGGGGGATGTCCTTGCACCTGGGAATGGGAGGGGTATATAGGGGGATGTCCTTGCAGCTGAGAGTGGGAGGGGTATATAGGGGGATGTCCTTGCACCTGGGAATGGGAGGGGTATATAGGGGGATGTCCTTGCAGCTGAGAGTGGGAGGTGTTAAAGAGAGGGATGTCCCTGCAGCTTCATTTTTTGCCAATGTCCAATCACCAGAAGGTGGCAGCAGATAACCCAGTTGTAATGATTTATGAGCCTGCGGCTTGTACTGTACAGCTAGGAAAGAGCTGGAGGCTGCCATCACACTACCACATACAAATACAGTATATATATTATACACACACCATTTCCTCTACTATGAATCTGATAAGACGGACATTTACAGACATGAATAGAACGCAGCCTGACCCACCTTTTCTTGTCTTTTTCCTGTGGAATTTTGGAGCGCAGGCCGTACATCATGTTCTGGTGAATCTGGGCAAAGTCTTTATTTTCACACAAGTACGGAAAATACGGATGTCGGGTTATGCAGGAAATTCTTCCCAGATGAGGCCGGATTTCAGGGATCTCCATGCAGCAGATGGACTCTCGTCCCGTAGGTAACGGGATACAATTCCCACAGGAGCACCAATCTGTGTGACCAATCCTACGCGTTTCTATGTCCACCATGTGATCGGGGTTATTGGGATCTCGCCTGGGGTTACTAGGAAAGCAGCCCCCCTCCACCCACGGGAACCTATTCTTTTCCAACAACTTTTGTTTAAGTATTTCTAACTATAAAGAAACCAAAAAAAGAAACATGGAAAGAAATGAATTACAAATACAGCTAAAGTCTACGAGTACCCTATACTATACTACATACTATACTACTCTACTAGTACCCTATACTATACTACATACTATATACTATACTACATACTATATACTATACTACATACTATATACTATACTACATACTATACTACTCTACTAGTACCCTATACTATACTACATACTATACTACATACTATACTACTCTACTAGTACCCTATACTATACTACATACTATATACTATACTACATACTATATACTATACTACATACTATATACTATACTACATACTATACTACTCTACTAGTACCCTATACTATACTACATACTATACTACATACTACATACTATACTACATACTATATACTATACTACATACTATACTACATACTATATACTATACTACATACTATACTACTCTACTAGTACCCTATACTATACTACATACTATATACTATACTACATACTATACTACTCTACTAGTACCCTATACTATACTACATACTATATACTATACTACATACTATATACTATACTACATACTATACTACTCTACTAGTACCCTATACTATACTACATACTATACTACATACTATATACTATACTACATACTATATACTATACTACATACTATATACTATACTACATACTATATACTATACTACATACTATATACTATACTACATACTATACTACTCTACTAGTACCCTATACTATACTACATACTATACTACATACTATATACTATACTACATACTATATACTATACTACATACTATATACTATACTACATACTATATACTAGTACCCTATACTATACTACATACTATATACTATACTACATACTATACTACTCTACTAGTACCCTATACTATACTACATACTATATACTATACTACATACTATATACTATACTACTCTACTAGTACCCTATACTATACTACATACTATATACTATACTACATACTATACTACTCTACTAGTACCCTATACTATACTACATACTATATACTATACTACATACTATACTACATACTATATACTATACTATACTATATACTATACTACATACTATACTACATACTATATACTATACTACATACTATATACTACTCTACTAGTACCCTATACTATACTACATACTATATACTATACTACATACTATATACTATACTACATACTATACTACTCTACTAGTACTCTATACTATACTACATACTATATACTATACTACATACTATACTACTCTACTAGTACCCTATACTATACTACATACTATATACTATACTAAATACTATACTACATACTATATACTATACTAGTACTCTATACTATACTACATACTATATACTATACTACATACTACATACTATATACTATACTAAATACTATACTAGTACTCTATACTATACTACATACTATATACTATACTACATACTATATACTATACTACATACTATACTACTCTACTAGTACCCTATACTATACTACATACTATACTACTCTACGAGTACCCTATACTATACTACATACTATATACTATACTAAATACTATACTACATACTACATACTATACTACATACTATACTACTCTACTACATACTATATACTATACTACATACTATACTACTCTACTAGTACTCTATACTATACTACATACTATATACTATACTACATACTATACTACATACTATATACTATACTACATACTATATACTATACTACATACTATATACTATACTAAATACTATACTACATACTACATACTATACTACATACTATACTACTCTACTACATACTATATACTATACTACATACTATACTACTCTACTAGTACCCTATACTATACTACATACTATATACTATACTAAATACTATACTACTCTACTAGTACCCTATACTATACTACATACTATACTACATACTATATACTATACTAGTACTCTATACTATACTACATACTATATACTATACTACATACTATACTACATACTATACTACTCTACTAGTACTCTATACTATACTACATACTATATACTATACTACTCTACGAATACCCTATACTATACTACATACTATATACTATACTAAATACTATACTTCCCCAACACCCCTCTTCCTCATACTGCCTGCTCCTGCCCCAACCAACACCCCTCTACCTCATACTGCCTGCCCCTTCCGCCACCAACACCCCTCTTCCTCATACTGCCTGCTCCTGCCCCAAGCGACAGCTTTCTTCCTCATACGGCCTGCTTCTGCCCCAACCAACACCCCTCTTTCTCATACTGCCTGCTCAAATTAACACCCCTCTTCCCCATATTGCCTGCTCCTGCCCCAACCAACACCCCTCATTCTCATACTGCCTGCCCCTTCCCCAACCAGCACCCCTCTTCCTCATACTAAATGCTTCTGCCCCAATCAACACCCCTCTTCCTCATACTACCTTCTTATGCCCCAACCAGCACCCCTCTTCCTCATACTACCTTCTTATGCCCCAACCAACACCCCTCTTCCTCATACTACCTGCTTCTGCCCCAACCAGCACCCCTCTTCCTCATACTACCTGCTTCTGCCCCAACCAGCACCCCTCTTCCTCATACTACCTGCTTCTGCCCCAACCAGCACCCCTCTTCCTCATACTACCTGCTTCTGCCCCAACAAGCACCCCTCTTCCTCATACTACCTGCCCCTTCCCCAACCAGCACCCCTCTTCCTCATACTAAATGCTTCTGCCCCAATCAACACCCCTCTTCCTCATACTACCTTCTTATGCCCCAACCAGCACCCCTCTTCCTCATACTACCTTCTTATGCCCCAACCAACACCCCTCTTCCTCATACTACCTGCTTCTGCCCCAACCAACACCCCTCTTCCTTATACTACCTGCTTCTGCCCCAACAAGCACCCCTCTTCCTCATACTACCTGCTTCTGCCCCAACAAGCACCCCTCTTCCTCATACTACCTGCCCCTTCCCCAACCAGCACCCCTCTTCCTCATACTAAATGCTTCTGCCCCAATCAACACCCCTCTTCCTCATACTACCTTCTTATGCCCCAACCAGCACCCCTCTTCCTCATACTACCTTCTTATGCCCCAACCAACACCCCTCTTCCTCATACTACCTGCTTCTGCCCCAACCAGCACCCCTCTTCCTCATACTACCTGCTTCTGCCCCAACCAGCACCCCTCTTCCTCATACTACCTGCTTCTGCCCCAACCAGCACCCCTCTTCCTCATACTACCTGCTTCTGCCCCAACAAGCACCCCTCTTCCTCATACTACCTGCCCCTTCCCCAACCAGCACCCCTCTTCCTCATACTAAATGCTTCTGCCCCAATCAACACCCCTCTTCCTCATACTACCTTCTTATGCCCCAACCAGCACCCCTCTTCCTCATACTACCTTCTTATGCCCCAACCAACACCCCTCTTCCTCATACTACCTGCTTCTGCCCCAACCAACACCCCTCTTCCTTATACTACCTGCTTCTGCCCCAACCAGCACCCCTCTTCCTCATACTACCTGCTTCTGCCCCAACCAACACCCCTCTTCCTTATACTACCTGCTTCTGCCCCAACAAGCACCCCTCTTCCTCATACTACCTGCTTCTGCCCCAACAAGCACCCCTCTTCCTCATACTAAATGCTTCTGCCCCAATCAACACCCCTCTTCCTTATACTACCTGCTTCTGCCCCAACAAGCACCCCTCTTCCTCATACTGCCTGTTCCTGTCGCAACAACATCCTTCTTTCACATACTGCACACAGGCCTACATGTTTCCAACTACACATGCACTGTTGCCCACACATACATGCTCCAGGACATGCTGGCAAATCTACTGCCAACAAATGGGCTGTTTAAACCGGATCTCAGCAGAATATCATTGCAGAATGGTCTTCAGTCTTGCACCTGTGTTTCTGATACCTATGCAAAATCTTTTATTGACCTAGCCTTCACCTGAACTGGTTTTAGTTTACCTTTCTCTGCTTATGTTTGCTGCCTATCCCCATTACCAAGCCTGGCCTGGGCCTCTCACCATAATCCTGCCCACTGACTGCTTACCTCCTCGCCTGTATGTTGCTTATTCCAGGACCTGGTCCTGCCTAGGATTCACTGCCTTCTTTCTCAGCTGTTACTTGTGAGTTGACCTCGCTTATAACTGAATTTGGCATATCTACAGTTTACTACCAGCTATATCCCTGCTCACCGGATACCAAAACTTCAACTGTCCTGTCTCCAGGCTCTGAACCCTGGCACCTGTGCCCCTCCATTGCACCTGCAGGCCCTGTCTCAACTTGCAGGGGTGTACGGGCAGGAACTATGCAAGAGGCCACCTTATCATCCTCTGGCTCTGCCTACTGCCTGGTCCTGCCCCAACCAACAGCTCCAGTTCCTGTACTGTCTGTTCCTGCTCCAACAGCTCTCTTCCCCAAATTTCCTGTCCCTCCACCAACCAACAGCTCTGTTCCCCATACATCCTTCTCCTGCCCTAACCAACAGCCTCCTTTTTCATACTGCCTGCTCCTGCCCCAACCAACAACTCTCTTCCCCATATTTACGGTCCCTCCACCAACCAACAGCAACCTTCTTCATACCGCCTGCTTCTGCCCCAACCAACAGCGCTCTTCCCCATATTTCCTGTCCCTACACCAACCAACAGCGCTCTTCCCCATATTTCCTGTCCCTACACCAACCAACAGCTCTCTTCCCCATATTGCCTGTCCCTACACCAACCAACAGCTCTCTTCCCCATATTGCCTGTCCTTACACCAACCTACAGCAACCTTCTTCATACTGCCTGCTTCTGCCCCAACCAACAGCTCTCTTCCCCATTTTGCCTGTCCCTCCACCAACCAACAGCTACCTTCTTCATACTGCCTGCTCCTGCCTCAACCAACAGCTCTCTTCCCCATATTGCCTGTCCCTACACCAACAGCCTCCTTTTTCATACCGCTTGCTCCTGCCCCAACCAACAGCTCCCTTCCTCATATTGCCTGTCCCTACACCAACCAACAGCAACCTTCTTCATACTGCCTGCTCCTGCCCCAACCAACAACTCTCTTCCCCATATTGCCTGTCCCTCCACCAACCAACAGCAACCTTCTTCATACCGCCTGCTCCTGCCCCAACCAACAGCTCTCTTCCCCATATTGCCTGTCCCTAGACCAACCAACAGCTACCTTCTTCATACTGCCTGCTCCTGCCCCAACCAACAGCTCTCTTCCCCATATTGCCTGTCCCTACACCAACCAACAGCTACCTTCTTCATACTGCCTGCTCCTGCCCCAACCAACAGCTCTCTTCCCCATATTGCCTGTCCCTACACCAACCAACAGCAACCTTCTTCATACTGCCCGCTCCTGCCCCAACTAACAGCTCTCTTCCCCATATTGCCTGTCCCTACACCAACCAACAGCAACCTTCTTCATTCTGCTGGACCTACTAATTACAAACAATACAAAGCTGAATGCAGATGTGGAAGGGATCATTTAGGTAACGGTGATCACAGAGTAATTCGGTTTGCCATAAATGATAGGACTTCTAGGACACACAGGGGGGAGGAGAAGTACACTATTTTCCCAGCTTTACTAAGCTGCGCTCCTTCTCCATACTGCATGATATTAAATGAGATGAAATTCTTGAAACAAAAATACACTGAAGAGAAGGAAGAATACTTTAAGGACATATTAAGCAATGGCATCTGTCAGTGAATTCCACTGGGCAACAAATATAAAAAACATTTAAACCTGGACGGCTAAATACTACCATAAAAATGCATATTAACCACTTCAGCCCCGGAAGATTTTACCCCCTCCCTGACCAGAGCACTTTTTGCGATTCGGCACTGCGTCGCCTTAACCGACGATTGCGCGGTCGCGCGACGTTGTACCCAAACAAAATTGATATCTTCCCCCCCTCCCCACAAATAGAACTTTTGATTTGATCATCTCTGCGTTTTTTTTGTGTGCTATAAAACGAAAAAAAAGAAGCGACAATTTTGAAGAAAAAAAAAGCAATATTTTTTAGTTTTTGCTATAATAAATATCCCCCAAAAATATATAAAAGAACATTTTTTTTTCCTCAAACAGTGAATTGGATGTGACCTGACACACTATAGCACACATGGCGACCTCCATCCCTAAATTTGTTTATAGAAGAGGAGGTGACCGCCATGTCAGATATGGGCGAAAACAACATAAAGTTGAAGTTACAGAACACGATTTCTTGTTACATTGAAGAGAAATTTGCTATCAGATAGTCACATGACTTACACTAAATACTAAGCTCCATTGTTTTGAGATGAAAAGATCACGCGTGCGACTATCGCTGTTTGTATTTCTCAATGTCGAGTTCCTGTGGAAGCGGACGTATATGAACTTTATTTGGGAACAAGTGTGTGTTTGAGCTGGTATTTTGTGTTTTATGTAACGTTTAGGGATGTGCTGCTGGCCCCTGGTTGATGTAGCCCAGGGGTGCCCAACCTTTTAAAGAGCGAGGGCCACTTAAGCAACTTGGTAACTGGTCGCGGGCCACGATAAGTGGAGCGGACGGATGACAGGTCCATGTCCACTGTATATATGGACACAGCCCACTCTACTCTGTGGGCCTTCCCATCTGATCCAACCAGATGGAAGGGGGCAGTTGGAGGTAGGTGGGCGCAAATGGACACAAGGATAGAAAGGGGGGGGGGGGAAACACCGCGCTATGCTAGACCAGCACAAAAAAGTGAAAAAACAGCTGCCAACACTTCAAACAAAGTTCAACAAATATAAAACAGCGAATAGTGTAGCGCTAAATTGAATAACAAATCTATGTAAAAAGATAATACAATCATGAAACAACAAAATATTAATATATAAACAATCGTGAATACTGGAAACACGTGAAACACGGTAGATAAAGTCCTCTTAAATGAAACTAGTGCACAAATATTGTGATAAATCTTCTTCGAAAGGAATAGAAGTTTCACTGATCAAGTGCAACCAGATGTATCGACTTGTCTGAAGTGATCTAAAAGGTAGGTAGAATACTCTTACCAGAGAAGGTGGACTCACCAGTCTTACGACAGTTGAGTCAAAAACGCTTGGGATCCAAACATGGAACCAAATGATGGATTGAGGATAGTCAGACCGGATGCTGGGGAGACTTCAAACGATGGGAGCCCATGGAGGACGTCTCTCGGAATGTTCCTCAGGTTGTCCGGATCAGGTGTGGCCCGTTTGGGGTTCCAGCCCCAAATGTAGGAGGGGGGTTCACAAAAATATAGTAAAGAAAAAAGAAAGCTCCAAATGGTGCAGGTCAAAAAAATAACCATTAGGTTTTATTTAAAAGGTCATAAAAATGAACAAAAATTATGACATGTGATCACAAAAAAAAATCACAAAAAACAGGATAAAAGCAATGTGGGGTGCCAGATGCACCCCACATTGCTTTTATCCTGTTTTTTGTGATCACATGTCATAATTTTTGTTCATTTTTATGACCTTTTAAATAAAACCTAATGGTTATTTTTTTGACCTGCACCATTTGGAGCTTTCTTTTTTCTTTACTATATTTTTGTGAACCCCCCTCCTACATTTGGGGCTGGAACCCCAAACGGGCCACGCCTGATCCGGACAACCTGAGGAACATTCCGAGAGATGTCCTCCATGGGCTCCCATCGTTTGAAGTCTCCCCAGCATCCGGTCTGACTATCCTCAATCCATCATTTGGTTCCATGTTTGGATCCCAAGCGTTTTTGACTCAACTGTCGTAAGACTGGTGAGTCCACCTTCTCTGGTAAGAGTATTCTACCTACCTTTTAGATCACTTCAGACAAGTCGATACATCTGGTTGCACTTGATCAGTGAAACTTCTATTCCTTTCGAAGAAGATTTATCACAATATTTGTGCACTAGTTTCATTTAAGAGGACTTTATCTACCATGTTTCACGTGTTTCCAGTGATCACGATTGTTTATATATTAATATTTTGTTGTTTCATGATTGTATTATCTTTTTACATAGATTTGTTATTCAATTTAGCGCTACACTATTCGCTGTTTTGCAAATGGACACAAGTCCATTTACATCTCCCGCTCCATAGAGGTGAATGAAGTGTCTGTGTGGGTTGAACCGATCACGTGAAAGGGGCCTAAGGCAGCTTTCACACTGATGTGCTGTAGTTTACCCGCACTGCCGGTACAGCGCAGCGGACCTGTGGCTTTCCTGGGTTAGCTGCACATATACTGCAGGTGTGGTGCACTTTCTGAAAGAACAGCAAACCCGCAGGTAATAACAGAGGTCTATGACTCCGTGCAGGTAACCTGAAGCTGCACCTGCAGATCAGTTTGAAAGCAGCCCAGTAACCACTTCAGAACAGATATGTCCAGATACACACTTTTTAGTAATAAGCTTACCTTTAATAACAGTCTTCTATTCAGGCTTGTGACAGGAGCCGGCGCTATACAGGAAGCATGGGCATATGCTGCTCTGCTCCCTCCGCAGTCGCTTGCTTCATCTACCGCTGGCTTCATTTAGAACCCTGATGTTCTGGGATGGCGGATTGGCAACCTGTGATCTGGGCTGGCAAACCTGCTATCCCAAAGCAGGAGGTCGTGGGCCACATCAGAGGGCTCTGCGGGCCACATGTGGGCCCCGGGCCCCTGGTTGGGCACCTCTGATGTAGCCTAAAGTGTGTCTACGGTTAAGTGTTCATTTGGTGTCTCAATTGTGTAGTCAGTTTTTTGCAGGGAAAAATCTCGGTTTGTGCTGGTTTTGGCGGGATCAGCAATTGCATTTTATGTGTTAATGTCACCATGTGGTCCGGAATATCGTCTGCCACTTCGTTGTAGTCCAGATTTCATCACCATGTGGTCCGGAATATCGTCTGCCACTTCGTTGTAGTCCAAATTTCATCACCATGTGGCCCGGATTTCGTCTGCCATGTCGTTGTAGTCCAGATTTCATCACCATGTGGCCCGGATTTCGTCGGCCATTTTGTTTTGGTCCAAATTTCATCACCATGTGGCCCGGATTTCGTCAGCCATTTAGTTGTAGTCCAAATTTCATCACCATGTGGCCCAGATTTCGTCTGCCATTTCGTTGTAGTCCAAATTTTATCACCATGTGGCCCGGATTTCGTCGGCCATTTCGTGGTAGACCAAATTTCACCACCATGTGGCCCGGATTTCGTCGGCCATTTTGTAGTAGTCCAGATTTCATCACCATGTGGTCCATTTGTCCTCAGCCATTTTGTTGTAGTCACCATGTGGCCCAAATTTTGGCTATTTCAGTGTAGTCCAGATTTCATCAACATGTGGTCCGATTGTCATCGGCCATTTTGTTCTAGTCACCATGTGGCCTGGCTTTCATCTGCCATTTTGTCGTGGCTTGATTTTTGTTTGTTGCGGTTTTGGGTGGAATTGCTCTGCTTTTGGGCCACGTTTAGCGGAGATATCGTTTTGCAGGAGTTTCAGTTTTTTGGCTTTAGTTGCGTTGTTGTTGTGTGTTATTTCGGTCTCAAAACTTGTGGTCTGACTGCCCAGGGGACATGGGAGTTGAGGAGGATTCCCTCCCATTTGCAATATGGGGGTTTATCCCACCCTTTAATGGAAAAAAGTTTTCTTTAGAAATGTTAATAAATTCCAGAGGGGGTATGATAGCTATTTTGTTGTGTAATATGACGTTCAGGGAAGCCAGGCTCCCCGCCCGCCCGCCCTCCACCTTCCTGTCCATCGATATGTAAATACACCAATCAAGTCATAGGTTGGACTTGTGTCTTTTTTCAACCTCACCTACTATGTAAGATGGGTTTTTAAAGCTGAGCAGACAACAGGAAGTTCTTTGCAGGATGTATGCAACAGGAAGTTGGTGGGAGGGGCTTGGGGTCTTTTGAAACAAACACGTTGGACACAAAGGGACTTGTGTTTAGAAGGACGATGGAAATCACGTTGGTTTTTACATTTAATTCCAGTTGCTTTGCGAAGTTTTATACTGTAATACAGTTTTGGGTAGAGAGTAAAACGGGAGGCGTCCACGTTATTGTTGTAACATCTAGGTACAGAGAGAAGCCATAATATTGTTTTGAATAGTGGAGGATTTCGTGGTGCTTTGTAGTTGTCTGACAAACACATTTAGAAGGCTGTAAATCGTGAGACCGGTCGGGCCGTGTATAGTGATCGAAATTCCAGGGGCCATTAGGATTGTATTAGCATAAACGTGAGGAGTAGTATTCTAGTAGGCCCGGTCAGGCCGTGCACAATAACCAGAATTCCGGAGGGCCAGTTATAGTTATAAAGGTGCAAACAATAACCGCTCTGAAAGTAAAGCGTAGGGTTCTCTGGATGCCGAGTCCGCCAAAAAAAGTGATTGGAATCGCCATGGGTAATGTTGGCCGTCCATGCGTTGGAGGACAAAAATGAGGCTCCACACCAGTCAGACGGCTGCATAGTACATGAGGTCTGGGTTTGGGGCTCCGGACACGAGACCCCTTAAAGATTGGCAGATATGGTCAGAGGGTTCAGTAAGGTGTATTCCTTTGGAAGGTACTTTTGATGTCTGGAGGTACGAGACCCCAGAATAAAAATACCTTGGAAGTCGATCGGCTGTGGCTTCAGAAATCTGTAATGATGATGAGTTGATGGATGTGTAGTCCACGAATGTGTGATTACAATTCTCAGGTCTGTTTTTGAAGTTTGTGTGGCTGGTCCATGCGAGGTTTGGAGATTCTCTCTCCTGTTTTTCCCATTGCATTTCTTTCTATTGCTAAAAGAGTGAAGACTGAAGGCAGCATTCCGTATGGTTGTTTTTTGGTTTTTTACTATGGAATATCTCCCTCACATATGTATTGAAATGTTTGTCTCACGTCTTAGCCCCTTGTACACACGGTCAGAGATTTCCACAACCAAATCCATTGGATTTTGTCCGTCGGATTTTGTCCGAAACTGTTGCATACACACGGGTCGGACAAAGTTGTCAAAAAATCCGATCTCTCAGAACGTGATGACGTTATTTCGCTACGATGGGACTACATTCAGGCTAGTAGCCAATAGCTTTGGTGAAGGAATTTGATCTGAACATGCGTGGCACTTTGTCCGATCAGAATTCTCTACACATGATCGGAGTATGTCCTATCGGACCAGTTTGTCGGAAAATATTTCCAACAAGTTGGAAAATTGGGTCCGACGGATATTCCGATGGAAACAGTCCAATGCAGACCACACACAGTCGGATTATCCAACAACACTGTCCGATAAGATGCATTCCGTCGGAATCTCCGACCGTGTGTACAAGGGCTTAGTCTTCTCATTGTTTGTATGTAGTAACATGAATATGTTAGAACCCACCGTGGCAGCGCTCCGACATGTCGCGGCCGATGTATTTTTGTAGAAACGTGAAAAGTAAGAGTTACATTGTTGTCGGTTTTGGGGAATGTCGGTGACAATTTACCAATCTACACGAATGTTGTATTGTTTACCATTCTTTGCAGGTTAAATATGAAGGACAGAGAAATAACTTTTGTTTATAAGTGTCCTTTCATGTCCAAGGAGTTTCTGAATGTGTACGTACATAGAAGGCGGGTGTACGTAGATAGAAGGCGGGTGTACGTACATAGAAGGCGGGTGTACGTACATAGAAGGCGGGTGTACGTAGATAGAAGGCGGGTGTACGTAGATAGAAGGCGGGTGTACGTAGATAGAAGGCGGGTGTACGTACATAGAAGGCGGGTGTACGTACATAGAAGGCGGGTGTACGTACATAGAAGGCGGGTGTACGTACATAGAAGGCGGTTGTACGTAGATAGAAGGCGGGTGTACGTAGATAGAAGGCGGGTGTACGTACATAGAAGGCGGGTGTACGTAGATAGAAGGCGGGTGTACGTAGATAGAAGGCGGGTGTACGTAGATAAAAGGCGGGTGTACGTAGATAGAAGGCGGGTGTACGTACATAGAAGGCGGGTGTACGTACATAGAAGGCGGGTGTACGTACATAGAAGGCGGGTGTACGTACATAGAAGGCGGGTGTACGTACATAGAAGGCGGGTGTACGTAGATAGAAGGCGGGTGTACGTAGATAGAAGGCGGGTGTACGTAGATAGAAGGCGGTTGTACGTACATAGAAGGCGGGTGTACGTACATAGAAGGCGGGTGTACGTAGATAGAAGGCGGGTGTACGTAGATAGAAGGCGGGTGTACGTACATAGAAGGAGGGTGTACGTAGATAGAAGGCGGGTGTACGTACATAGAAGGCGGGTGTACGTACATAGAAGGCGGGTGTACGTACATAGAAGGCGGGTGTACGTACATAGAAGGCGGGTGTACGTAGATAGAAGGCGGGTGTACGTACATAGAAGGCGGGTGTACGTAGATAGAAGGCGGGTGTACGTAGATAGAAGGCGGGTGTACGTACATAGAAGGCGGGTGTACGTACATAGAAGGCGGGTGTACGTACATAGAAGGCGGGTGTACGTAGATAGAAGGCGGGTGTACGTAGATAGAAGGCGGGTGTACGTAGATAGAAGGCGGGTGTACGTAGATAGAAGGCGGGTGTACGTAGATAGAAGGCGGGTGTACGTACATAGAAGGCGGGTGTACGTACATAGAAGGCGGGTGTACGTACATAGAAGGCGGTTGTACGTAGATAGAAGGCGGGTGTACGTAGATAGAAGGCGGGTGTATGTACATAGAAGGCGGGTGTACGTAGATAGAAGGCGGGTGTACGTAGATAGAAGGCGGGTGTACGTAGATAGAAGGCGGGTGTACGTAGATAGAAGGCAGGTGTACGTAGATAGAAGGCGGGTGTGCGTACATAGAAGGCGGGTGTACGTAGATAGAAGGCGGGTGTACCTACATAGAAGGCGGGTGTACGTACATAGAAGGCGGGTGTACGTAGATAGAAGGCGGGTGTACGTACATAGAAGGCGGGTGTACGTACATAGAAGGCGGGTGTACGTACATAGAAGGCGGGTGTACGTACATAGAAGGCGGGTGTACGTACATAGAAGGCGGGTGTACGTAGATAGAAGGCGGGTGTACATACATAGAAGGCGGGTGTACGTAGATAGAAGGCGGGTGTACGTAGATAGAAGGCGGGTGTACGTAGATAGAAGGCGGGTGTACGTACATAGAAGACGGGTGTACGTACATAGAAGGCGGGTGTACGTAGATAGAAGGCGGGTGTACGTACATAGAAGGCGGTTGTACGTACATAGAAGGCGGGTGTACGTACATAGAAGGCGGGTGTACGTACATAGAAGGCGGGTGTACGTAGATAGAAGGCGGGTGTACGTAGATAGAAGGCGGGTGTACGTAGATAGAAGGCGGGTGTACGTAGATAGAAGGCAGGTGTACGTAGATAGAAGGCGGGTGTGCGTACATAGAAGGCGGGTGTACGTACATAGAAGGCGGGTGTACGTACATAGAAGGCGGGTGTACATACATAGAAGGCGGGTGTACGTAGATAGAAGGCGGGTGTACGTAGATAAAAGGCGGGTGTACGTAGATAGAAGGCGGGTGTACGTAGATAGAAGGCGGGTGTACCTACATAGAAGGCGGGTGTACGTACATAGAAGGCGGGTGTACGTAGATAGAAGGCGGGTGTACGTAGATAGAAGGCGGGTGTACGTAGATAGAAGGCGGGTGTACGTAGATAGAAGGCGGGTGTACGTACATAGAAGGCGGGTGTACGTACATAGAAGGCGGGTGTACGTACATAGAAGGCGGGTGTACGTAGATAGAAGGCGGGTGTACGTACATAGAAGGCGGGTGTACGTACATAGAAGGCGGGTGTACGTAGATAGAAGGCGGGTGTACGTAGATAGAAGGCGGGTGTACGTAGATAGAAGGCGGGTGTACGTAGATAGAAGGCGGGTGTACCTACATAGAAGGCGGGTGTACGTACATAGAAGGCGGGTGTACGTAGATAGAAGGCGGGTGTACGTAGATAGAAGGCGGGTGTACGTACATAGAAGGCGGGTGTACGTACATAGAAGGCGGGTGTACGTAGATAGAAGGCGGGTGTACGTAGATAGAAGGCGGGTGTACGTAGATAGAAGGCAGGTGTACGTACATAGAAGACGGGTGTACGTAGATAGAAGGCGGGTGTACTTACATAGAAGGCGGGTGTACGTAGATAGAAGGCGGGTGTACGTACATAGAAGGCGGGTGTACGTACATAGAAGGCGGGTGTACGTACATAGAAGGCGGGTGTACGTACATAGAAGGCGGGTGTACGTAGATAGAAGGCGGGTGTACGTAGATAGAAGGCGGGTGTACGTACATAGAAGACGGGTGTACGTAGATAGAAGGCGGGTGTACTTACATAGAAGGCGGGTGTACGTAGATAGAAGGCGGGTGTACGTAGATAGAAGGCGGGTGTACGTACATAGAAGGCGGGTGTACGTAGATAGAAGGCGGGTGTACGTACATAGAAGGCGGGTGTACCAACATAGAAGGCGGGTGTACGTACATAGAAGGCGGGTGTACGTACATAGAAGGCGGGTGTACGTAGATAGAAGGCGGGTGTACGTACATAGAAGGCGGGTGTACGTAGATAGAAGGCGGGTGTACATACATAGAAGGCGGGTGTACGTAGATAGAAGGCGGGTGTACGTAGATAGAAGGCGGGTGTACGTAGATAGAAGGCGGGTGTACGTACATAGAAGACGGGTGTACGTAGATAGAAGGCGGGTGTACGTAGATAGAAGGCGGGTGTACGTACATAGAAGGCGGTTGTACGTACATAGAAGGCGGGTGTACGTACATAGAAGGCGGGTGTACGTACATAGAAGGCGGGTGTACGTAGATAGAAGGCGGGTGTACGTAGATAGAAGGCGGGTGTACGTAGATAGAAGGCGGGTGTACGTAGATAGAAGGCAGGTGTACGTAGATAGAAGGCGGTTGTGCGTACATAGAAGGCGGGTGTACGTACATAGAAGGCGGGTGTACGTACATAGAAGGCGGGTGTACATACATAGAAGGCGGGTGTACGTAGATAGAAGGCGGGTGTACGTAGATAAAAGGCGGGTGTACGTAGATAGAAGGCGGGTGTACGTAGATAGAAGGCGGGTGTACCTACATAGAAGGCGGGTGTACGTACATAGAAGGCGGGTGTACGTAGATAGAAGGCGGGTGTACGTAGATAGAAGGCGGGTGTACGTAGATAGAAGGCGGGTGTACGTAGATAGAAGGCGGGTGTACGTACATAGAAGGCGGGTGTACGTACATAGAAGGCGGGTGTACGTACATAGAAGGCGGGTGTACGTAGATAGAAGGCGGGTGTACGTACATAGAAGGCGGGTGTACGTACATAGAAGGCGGGTGTACGTAGATAGAAGGCGGGTGTACGTAGATAGAAGGCGGGTGTACGTAGATAGAAGGCGGGTGTACGTAGATAGAAGGCGGGTGTACCTACATAGAAGGCGGGTGTACGTACATAGAAGGCGGGTGTACGTAGATAGAAGGCGGGTGTACGTAGATAGAAGGCGGGTGTACGTACATAGAAGGCGGGTGTACGTACATAGAAGGCGGGTGTACGTAGATAGAAGGCGGGTGTACGTAGATAGAAGGCGGGTGTACGTAGATAGAAGGCAGGTGTACGTACATAGAAGACGGGTGTACGTAGATAGAAGGCGGGTGTACTTACATAGAAGGCGGGTGTACGTAGATAGAAGGCGGGTGTACGTACATAGAAGGCGGGTGTACGTACATAGAAGGCGGGTGTACGTACATAGAAGGCGGGTGTACGTACATAGAAGGCGGGTGTACGTAGATAGAAGGCGGGTGTACGTAGATAGAAGGCGGGTGTACGTACATAGAAGACGGGTGTACGTAGATAGAAGGCGGGTGTACTTACATAGAAGGCGGGTGTACGTAGATAGAAGGCGGGTGTACGTAGATAGAAGGCGGGTGTACGTACATAGAAGGCGGGTGTACGTAGATAGAAGGCGGGTGTACGTACATAGAAGGCGGGTGTACATACATAGAAGGCGGGTGTACGTACATAGAAGGCGGGTGTACGTAGATAGAAGGCGAGTGTACGTAGATAGAAGGCGGGTGTACGTAGATAGAAGGCGAGTGTACGTAGATAGAAGGCGGGTGTACGTAGATAGAAGGCGGGTGTACGTACATAGAAGGCGGGTGTACGTACATAGAAGGCGGGTGTACGTACATAGAAGGCGGGTGTACGTACATAGAAGGCGGGTGTACGTAGATAGAAGGCGGGTGTACGTACATAGAAGGCGGGTGTACGTACATAGAAGGCGGGTGTACCAACATAGAAGGCGGGTGTACGTACATAGAAGGCGGGTGTACCAACATAGAAGGCGGGTGTACGTACATAGAAGGCGGGTGTACCAACATAGAAGGCAGGTGTACGTACATAGAAGGCGGGTGTACCAACATAGAAGGCGGGTGTACCAACATAGAAGGCGGGTGTACGTACATAGAAGGCGGGTGTACGTAGATAGAAGGCGGGTGTACCAACATAGAAAGCGGGTGTACGTACATAGAAGGCGGGTGTACGTACATAGAAGGCGGGTGTACCAACATAGAAGGCAGGTGTACGTACATAGAAGGCGGGTGTACCAACATAGAAGGCGGGTGTACGTACATAGAAAGCGGGTGTACGTAGATAGAAGGCGGGTGTACGTACATAGAAGGCGGGTGTACGTACATAGAAGGCGGGTGTACCAACATAGAAGGCGGGTGTACGTACATAGAAGGCGGGTGTACCAACATAGAAGGCGGGTGTACGTACATAGAAGGCGGGTGTACCAACATAGAAGGCGGGTGTACCAACATAGAAGGCAGGTGTACGTAGATAGAAGGCGGGTGTACCAACATAGAAGGCGGGTGTACGTAGATAGAAGGCGGGTGTACCAACATAGAAGGCGGGTGTACGTACATAGAAGGCGGGTGTACGTAGATAGAAGGCGGGTGTACCAACATAGAAAGCGGGTGTACGTACATAGAAGGCGGGTGTACGTACATAGAAGGCGGGTGTACGTACATAGAAGGCGGGTGTACCAACATAGAAAGCGGGTGTACGTACATAGAAGGCGGGTGTACGTACATAGAAGGTGGGTGTACGTACATAGAAGGCGGGTGTACGTAGATAGAAGGCGGGTGTACGTACATAGAAGGCGGGTGTACCAACATAGAAGGCGGGTGTACGTAGATAGAAGGCGGGTGTACGTACATAGAAAGCGGGTGTACGTACATAGAAAGCGGGTGTACGTACATAGAAGGCGAGTGTACGTACATAGAAGGCGGGTGTACGTACATAGAAAGCGGGTGTACGTAGATAGAAGACGGGTGTATGTACATAGAAAGCGGGTGTACGTATATAGAAGGCGGGTGTACGTACATAGAAGGCGGGTGTACGTACATAGAAGGCGGGTGTACGTAGATAGAAGGCGGGTGTACGTAGATAGAAGGCGGGTGTAGATAGAAGGCGGGTGTACGTACATAGAAGGCGGGTGTACCAACATAGAAGGCGGGTGTACCAACATAGAAGGCGGGTGTACGTACATAGAAGGCGGGTGTACGTACATAGAAGGCGGGTGTACGTACATAGAAGGCGGGTGTACGTACATAGAAGGCGGGTGTACGTACATAGAAGGCGGGTGTACGTACATAGAAGGCGGGTGTACGTACATAGAAGGCGGGTGTACGTACATAGAAGGCGGGTGTACGTACATAGAAGGCGGGTGTACCAACATAGAAGGCGGGTGTACCAACATAGAAGGCGGGTGTACCAACATAGAAGGCGGGTGTACGTACATAGAAGGCGGGTGTACCAACATAGAAAGCGGGTGTACGTAGATAGAAGGCGGGTGTATGTACATAGAAAGCGGGTGTACGTAGATAGAAGGCGGGTGTATGTACATAGAAAGCGGGTGTAAGTACATAGAAGGCGGGTGTACATACATAGAAGGCGGGTGTACCAACATAGAAGGCGGGTGTACGTACACAGAAGGCGGGTGTAAGTACATAGAAGGCGGGTGTACCAACATAGAAGGCGGGTGTACCAACATAGAAGGCGGGTGTACCAACATAGAAGGCGGGTGTACGTACATAGAAGGCGGGTGTACGTACATAGAAGGCGGGTGTACGTACATAGAAAGCGGGTGTACGTAGATAGAAGGCGGGTGTATGTACATAGAAAGCGGGTGTACGTAGATAGAAGGCGGGTGTACCAACATAGAGGGCGGGTGTACGTAGATAGAAGGCGGGTGTACGTACATAGAAGGCGGGTGTACGTAGATAGAAGGCGGGTGTACGTACATAGAAGGCGGGTGTACGTAGATAGAAGGCGGGTGTACGTAGATAGAAGGCGGGTGTACCAACATAGAAGGCGGGTGTACGTACATAGAAGGCGGGTGTACGTAGATAGAAGGCGGGTGTACGTACATAGAAGGCGGGTGTACGTAGATAGAAGGCGGGTGTACGTAGATAGAAGGCGGGTGTAGATTGAAGGCCGGTGTACGTAGATAGAAGGCGGGTGTACCAACATAGAAGGCGGGTGTACCAACATAGAAGGCGGGTGTACCAACATAGAAGGCGGGTGTATGTACATAGAAGGCGGGTGTACGTACATAGAAGGCGGGTGTACGTACACAGAAGGCGGGTGTACGTACACAGAAGGCGGGTGTAAGTACATAGAAGGCGGGTGTACGTACATAGAAGGCGGGTGTACATACATAGAAGGCGGGTGTACCAACATAGAAGGCGGGTGTACCAACATAGAAGGCGGGTGTACGTACATAGAAGGCGGGTGTACGTACATAGAAGGCGGGTGTACGTAGATAGAAGGCGGGTGTACGTAGATAGAAGGCGGGTGTACGTAGATAGAAGGCGGGTGTACGTACATAGAAGGCGGGTGTACGTAGATAGAAGGCGGGTGTAAGTACATAGAAGGCGGGTGTACGTACATAGAAGGCGGGTGTACGTACATAGAAGGCGGGTGTACGTACATAGAAGGCGGCTGTACGTAGATAGAAGGCGGGTGTACGTAGATAGAAGGCGGGTGTACGTACATAGAAGGCGGGTGTACGTAGATAGAAGGCGGGTGTAAGTACATAGAAGGCGGGTGTACGTACATAGAAGGCGGGTGTACGTACATAGAAGGCGGGTGTACGTACATAGAAGGCGGGTGTACGTAGATAGAAGGCGGGTGTAAGTACATAGAAGGCGGGTGTACCAACATAGAAGGCGGGTGTACCAACATAGAAGGCGGGTGTACCAACATAGAAGGCGGGTGTACGTACATAGAAGGCGGGTGTACCAACATAGAAGGCGGGTGTACCAACATAGAAGGCGGGTGTACCAACATAGAAGGCGGGTGTACCAACATAGAAGGCGGGTGTACCAACATAGAAGGCGGGTGTACCAACATAGAAGGCGGGTGTACGAACATAGAAGGCGGGTGTACCAACATAGAAGGCGGGTGTACCAACATAGAAGGCGGGTGTACGTAGATAGAAGGCGGGTGTAGATAGAAGGCGGGTGTACGTACATAGAAGGCGGGTGTACCAACATAGAAGGCGGGTGTACGTACATAGAAGGCGGGTGTACCAACATAGAAGGCGGGTGTATGTACATAGAAGGCGGGTGTACCAACATAGAAGGCGGGTGTACGTAGATAGAAGGCGGGTGTACGTACATAGAAGGCGGGTGTACCAACATAGAAGGCGGGTGTACGTACATAGAAGGCGGGTGTACGTAGATAGAAGGCGGGTGTACGTAGATAGAAGGCGGGTGTACGTAGATAGAAGGCGGGTGTAGATAGAAGGCGGGTGTACGTACATAGAAGGCGGGTGTACGTACATAGAAGGCGGGTGTACCAACATAGAAGGCGGGTGTACCAACATAGAAGGCGGGTGTACCAACATAGAATGCGGGTGTACGTAGATAGAAGGCGGGTGTACCAACATAGAAGGCGGGTGTACGTAGATAGAAGGCGGGTGTACGTACATAGAAGGCGGGTGTACGTACATAGAAGGCGGGTGTACCAACATAGAAGGCGGGTGTACGTAGATAGAAGGCGGGTGTACGTAGATAGAAGGCAGCAATGTCGGGCACAGTGAGGCCGCAATGTCGGGCACAGTGAGGCCGCAATGTCGGGCACATAGAAGGCGGGTGTACGTACATAGAAGGCGGGTGTACGTACATAGAAGGCGGGTGTATGTACATAGAAGGTGGGTGTACGTACATAGAAGGCGGGTGTACGTAGATAGAAGGCGGGTGTACGTAGATAGAAGGCGGGTGTACGTAGATAGAAGGCGGGTGTACGTACATAGAAGGCGGGTGTACGTAGATAGAAGGCGGGTGTACGTAGATAGAAGGCGGGTGTAGATTGAAGGCGGGTGTACGTAGATAGAAGGCGGGTGTACCAACATAGAAGGCGGGTGTACCAACATAGAAGGCGGGTGTACCAACATAGAAGGCGGGTGTACGTACATAGAAGGCGGGTGTACCAACATAGAAGGCGGGTGTACGTACATAGAAGGCGGGTGTACGTAGATAGAAGGCGGGTGTACGTACATAGAAGGCGGGTGTACGTACACAGAAGGCGGGTGTACGTACACAGAAGGCGGGTGTAAGTACATAGAAGGCGGGTGTACATACATAGAAGGCGGGTGTACCAACATAGAAGGCGGGTGTACCAACATAGAAGGCGGGTGTACGTACATAGAAGGCGGGTGTACGTACATAGAAGGCGGGTGTACGTAGATAGAAGGCGGGTGTACGTAGATAGAAGGCGGGTGTACGTAGATAGAAGGCGGGTGTACGTAGATAGAAGGCGGGTGTACGTACATAGAAGGCGGGTGTACGTAGATAGAAGGCGGGTGTAAGTACATAGAAGGCGGGTGTACGTACATAGAAGGCGGGTGTACGTACATAGAAGGCGGGTGTACGTACATAGAAGGCGGGTGTACGTACATAGAAGGCGGGTGTACGTACATAGAAGGCGGGTGTACGTAGATAGAAGGCGGGTGTACGTAGATAGAAGGCGGGTGTACGTACATAGAAGGCGGGTGTACGTAGATAGAAGGCGGGTGTAAGTACATAGAAGGCGGGTGTACGTACATAGAAGGCGGGTGTACGTACATAGAAGGCGGGTGTACGTACATAGAAGGCGGGTGTACCAACATAGAAGGCGGGTGTACCAACATAGAAGGCGGGTGTACCAACATAGAAGGCGGGTGTACCAACATAGAAGGCGGGTGTACCAACATAGAAGGCGGGTGTACCAACATAGAAGGCGGGTGTACGTACATAGAAGGCGGGTGTACCAACATAGAAGGCGGGTGTACCAACATAGAAGGCGGGTGTACCAACATAGAAGGCGGGTGTACCAACATAGAAGGCGGGTGTACCAACATAGAAGGCGGGTGTACCAACATAGAAGGCGGGTGTACCAACATAGAAGGCGGGTGTACGTAGATAGAAGGCGGGTGTAGATAGAAGGCGGGTGTACGTACATAGAAGGCGGGTGTACCAACATAGAAGGCGGGTGTACGTACATAGAAGGCGGGTGTACCAACATAGAAGGCGGGTGTACGTAGATAGAAGGCGGGTGTACCAACATAGAAGGCGGGTGTACGTACATAGAAGGCGGGTGTACCAACATAGAAGGCGGGTGTACGTAGATAGAAGGCGGGTGTACGTAGATAGAAGGCGGGTGTACGTACATAGAAGGCGGGTGTACGTAGATAGAAGGCGGGTGTACGTAGATAGAAGGCGGGTGTACGTACATAGAAAGCGGGTGTACGTACATAGAAGGCGGGTGTACCAACATAGAAGGCGGGTGTACGTACATAGAAGGCGGGTGTACGTAGATAGAAGGCGGGTGTACGTAGATAGAAGGCGGGTGTACGTACATAGAAGGCGGGTGTACGTACATAGAAGGCGGGTGTACCAACATAGAAGGCGGGTGTACGTAGATAGAAGGCGGGTGTACGTAGATAGAAGGCGGGTGTAGATAGAAGGCGGGTGTACGTACATAGAAGGCGGGTGTACGTACATAGAAGGCGGGTGTACCAACATAGAATGCGGGTGTACGTAGATAGAAGGCGGGTGTACGTAGATAGAAGGCGGGTGTAGATAGAAGGCGGGTGTACGTACATAGAAGGCGGGTGTACGTACATAGAAGGCGGGTGTACGTACATAGAAGGCGGGTGTACCAACATAGAAGGCGGGTGTACGTAGATAGAAGGCGGGTGTACCAACATAGAAGGCGGGTGTACGTACATAGAAGGCGGGTGTACCAACATAGAAGGCGGGTGTACGTAGATAGAAGGCGGGTGTACGTAGATAGAAGGCGGGTGTACCAACATAGAAGGCGGGTGTACGTAGATAGAAGGCGGGTGTACGTACATAGAAAGCGGGTGTACGTACATAGAAGGCGGGTGTACCAACATAGAAGGCGGGTGTACGTACATAGAAGGCGGGTGTACGTACATAGAAGGCGGGTGTACGTACATAGAAGGCGGGTGTACGTACATAGAAGGCGGGTGTACCAACATAGAAGGCGGGTGTACGTAGATAGAAGGCGGGTGTACGTAGATAGAAGGCGGGTGTACGTAGATAGAAGGCGGGTGTACGTAGATAGAAGGCGGGTGTACGTACATAGAAGGCGGGTGTACGTACATAGAAGGCGGGTGTACCAACATAGAAGGCGGGTGTACGTAGATAGAAGGCGGGTGTACGTACATAGAAGGCGGGTGTACGTACATAGAAGGCGGGTGTACCAACATAGAATGCGGGTGTACGTAGATAGAAGGCGGGTGTACGTAGATAGAAGGCGGGTGTAGATAGAAGGCGGGTGTACGTACATAGAAGGCGGGTGTACGTACATAGAAGGCGGGTGTACGTACATAGAAGGCGGGTGTACGTACATAGAAGGCGGGTGTACCAACATAGAATGCGGGTGTACGTAGATAGAAGGCGGGTGTAGATAGAAGGCGGGTGTACGTACATAGAAGGCGGGTGTACGTAGATAGAAGGCGGGTGTACGTACATAGAAGGCGGGTGTACGTACATAGAAGGCGGGTGTACCAACATAGAAGGCGGGTGTACGTAGATAGAAGGCGGGTGTACGTAGATAGAAGGCGGGTGTAGATAGAAGGCGGGTGTACGTACATAGAAGGCGGGTGTACGTACATAGAAGGCGGGTGTACCAACATAGAATGCGGGTGTACGTAGATAGAAGGCGGGTGTACGTAGATAGAAGGCGGGTGTAGATAGAAGGCGGGTGTACGTACATAGAAGGCGGGTGTACGTACATAGAAGGCGGGTGTACGTACATAGAAGGCGGGTGTACGTACATAGAAGGCGGGTGTACCAACATAGAATGCGGGTGTACGTAGATAGAAGGCGGGTGTAGATAGAAGGCGGGTGTACGTACATAGAAGGCGGGTGTACGTAGATAGAAGGCGGGTGTACGTACATAGAAGGCGGGTGTACGTACATAGAAGGCGGGTGTACCAACATAGAATGCGGGTGTACGTAGATAGAAGGCGGGTGTAGATAGAAGGCGGGTGTACGTACATAGAAGGCGGGTGTACGTACATAGAAGGCGGGTGTACGTAGATAGAAGGCAGCAATGTGGGGCACAGTGAGGCCGCAATGTCGGGCACAGTGAGGCAGCAATGTCGGGCACAGTGAGGCCGCAATGTGGGGCACAGTGAGGCAGCAATGTCGGGCACAGTGAGGCCGCAATGTCGGGCACAGTGAGGCCGCAATGTGGGGCACAGTGAGGCCGCAATGTGGGGCACAGTGAGGCAGCAATGTCGGGCACAGTGAGGCCGCAATGTCGGGCACAGTGAGGCCGCAATGTGGGGCACAGTGAGGCAGCAATGTCGGGCACAGTGAGGCCGCAATGTCGGGCACAGTGAGGCCGCAATGTGGGGCACAGTGAGGCCGCAATGTGGGGCACAGTGAGGCCGCAATGTGGGGCACAGTGAGGCAGCAATGTGGGGCACAGTGAGGCCGCAATGTGGGGCACAGTGAGGCAGCAATGTCGGGCACAGTGAGGCCGCAATGTCGGGCACAGTGAGGCCGCAATGTCGGGCACAGTGAGGCACAATGTCGGGCACAGTGAGGCCGCAATGTCGGGCACAGTGAGGCACAATGTCGGGCACAGTGAGGCACAATGTCGGGCACAGTGAGGCCGCAATGTCGGGCAGAGTGAGGCCGCAATGTCGGGCACAGTGAGGCCGCAATGTCGGGCACAGTGAGGCCGCAATGTCGGGCACAGTGAGGCCGCAATGTGGGGCACAGTGAGGCCGCAATGTCGGGCAGAGTGAGGCCGCAATGTCGGGCACAGTGAGGCCGCAATGTGGGGCACAGTGAGGCAGCAATGTCGGGCACAGTGAGGCCGCAATGTCGGGCACAGTGAGGCCGCAATGTGGGGCACAGTGAGGCCGCAATGTCGGGCACAGTGAGGCACAATGTCGGGCACAGTGAGGCCGCAATGTCGGGCACAGTGAGGCCGCAATGTCGGGCACAGTGAGGCCGCAATGTCGGGCACAGTGAGGCCGCAATGTCGGGCAGAGTGAGGCCGCAATGTCGGGCACAGTGAGGCCGCAATGTCGGGCACAGTGAGGCCGCAATGTCGGGCACAGTGAGGCCGCAATGTCGGGCACAGTGAGGCCGCAATGTCGGGCACAGTGAGGCCGCAATGTCGGGCACAGTGAGGCCGCAATGTCGGGCACAGTGAGGCCGCAATGTGGGGCACAGTGAGGCCGCAATGTGGGGCACAGTGAGGCCGCAATGTCGGGCACAGTGAGGCCGCAATGTCGGGCACAGTGAGGCCGCAATGTCGGGCACAGTGAGGCCTTTCCTTTCCACTACCAGACGGGACTCAACCAGCGCCAGTGTGCCCCACTACGCTCTTTAGAGCGGGTTGCGGAGAACTAACACTGGGAGACACAATGACAATACATATTAAATACACAACAGGACAGAATACACCAATGTGTCTCTCCCATTGTGTGCCTCCTAGGTGTGCAGTCCCATTGTTCATTAAGTCACCTATTGTTTCTGTCAGTCTGCTCATCTCTTGTTATTGAACCATTATGGGATGTTGATGATAATGTGTACTTTGTATCCAGGTGTGGGGGGCTGGGTGCTGAATAATCTGGGTGGGCACCGAGTCCCCTAGGTGGCAGGTTGTGTAATTAATGTAATGTTTATAGTATATGTTGGCTGTTCCTTGGCTATGGTAAGTATATTCCTGTGTACAGTTTGTATGGTTAGGGTAATATGATCGGGGGGGGGGGGGGGGGGTGTCCTCCTGTGGGGTAATATGATCGGGGAGGGGGGGGGGGTGTCCTCCTGTGGGGTAATATGATCGCGGGGGGTGTCCTCATGTGGGGTAATATGATCGGGGGGGGGGGGGTGTCCTCCTGTGGGGTAATATGATCGGGGGGGGGGGGGTGTCCTCCTGTGGGGTAATATGATCAGGAGGGGGGGGTGTCCTCCTGTGGGGTAATATGATCGGGGGGGGTGTCCTCCTGTGGGGTAATATGATCAGGAGGGGGGGGGTGTCCTCCTGTGGGGTAATATGATCGGGGGGGGGGTGTCCTCCTGTGGGGTAATATGATCAGGAGGGGGGGGGTGTCCTCCTGTGGGGTAATATGATCGCGGGGGGTGTCCTCCTGTGGGGTAATATGATCAGGAGGGGGGGGGGTGTCCTCCTGTGGGGTAATATGATCGGGGGGGGGGTGTCCTCCTGTGGGGTAATATGATCAGGAGGGGGGGGGTGTCCTCCTGTGGGGTAATATGATCGGGGGGGGGGGGTCCTCCTGTGGGGTAATATGATCAGGAGGGGGGGGGGGGGGTGTCCTCCTGTGGGGTAATATGATCGGGGGGGGGGGGGTGTCCTCCTGTGGGGTATAAAGTATGTGTCTGAGTTTCAATAAAGAGACATTCTTTTGGAGTTTATTGCACATCTTGTCTGTACGACGATTGGGGGAAAAAAGTCCGGTGTCTTGTCATATAACGTCCCCCATCAGATAGTGTCCTCTGTGTAGTGCGCATGCGCAGTACACAGCAACACAGATTCCGAAAATTGCCGAGGATGAACGGCGCCTGCGCACTGAGTCCAGGTTCACCCCCCACCATCCAAGTGGACGTAGAGCAGGAATAAAAAAGAGCCGAGCGCAGCGAGGCCGAGCCCGAAGCATGGCGAGCGAAGCGAGGGGCCCTTTAATACTCACAACCCTATGTCCGCTTGGATGGTGGGGCCACCACCTCCACTCACAGCGCAGGCGCCGTTCAGCTTCGGAAATTTTCCGAAGCTTCGTCTGCTCCGTACTGCGCATGCACAGTACGGGGCGGACGCTATATGATGGCCGGACACGATACGGCAGAACACCGGCACTGGCTCTCCGTCTGCTGGAAGGGAGGGCAGGAGGCGTTGTTTGGTGGAAGGAAGAACCTTGTCAGGGTGCCAAGCTGTCCCATCACAACCCCTCCCCCACCTTCCCATGACCATTAATATAAACAATCAGCTCCTGGTACTCACCTTCTCTTCACGGCTCAGCGGTTTGGGAAGGACGTGACCTCCACTACTCGCCCCCGTCATGTCCCGAGTCCCAGATCTACAAATATCACCACAATCTCCAATCACAATCCTTCCTCCAACAAAATAAAAATAGCGCCCCCTACTACCCCCCTCTACTACCCCCCTCTACGACACCTCCACCCTACTACCCCCCTCTATGACACCTCCACCCTACTACCCCCCTCTATGACACCTCCACTACTCACCCCCGTCATGTCCCGAGTCACAGATCTACAAATATCACCACAATCTCCAATCACAATCCTTCCTCCAACAAAATAAAAATAGCGCCCCCTACTACCCCCCTCTACTACCCCCCTCTACGACACCTCCACCCTACTACCCCCCTCTATGACACCTCCACCCTACTACCCCCCTCTATGACACCTCCACTACTCGCCCCCGTCATGTCCCGAGTCACAGATCTACAAATATCACCACAATCTCCAATCACAATCCTTCCTCCAACAAAATAAAAATAGCACCACCCTACTACCCCCCTCTACGACACCTCCACTCTACTACCCCCTCTATGACACCTCCACTCTACTACCCCCTCTATGGCACCTCCACTCTACTACCCCCTCTATGACACCTCCACTACTCGCCCCCGTCATGTCCCGAGTCACAGATCTACAAATATCACCACAATCTCCAATCACAATCCTTCCTCCAACAAAATAAAAATAGCGCCCCCTACTACCCCCCTCTACTACCCCCCTCTACGACACCTCCACCCTACTACCCCCCTCTATGACACCTCCACCCTACTACCCCCCTCTACGACACCTCCACTACTCGCCCCCGTCATGTCCCGAGTCACAGATCTACAAATATCACAACAATCTCCAATCACAATCCTTCCTCCAACAAAATAAAAATAGCACCACCCTACTACCCCCCTCTACGACACCTCCACTCTACTACCCCCTCTATGACACCTCCACTCTACTACCCCCTCTATGGCACCTCCACTCTACTACCCCCTCTATGACACCTCCACTACTCGCCCCCGTCATGTCCCGAGTCACAGATCTACAAATATCACCACAATCTCCAATCACAATCCTTCCTCCAACAAAATAAAAATAGCGCCCCCTACTACCCCCCTCTACGACACCTCCACTCTACTACCCCCTCTATGGCACCTCCACCCTACTACCCCCCTCTATGGCACCTCCACTACTCGCCCCCGTCATGTCCCGAGTCACAGATCTACAAATATCACCACAATCTCCAATCACAATCCTTCCTCCAACAAAATAAAAATAGCGCCCCCTACTACCCCCCTCTATGACACCTCCACTCTACTACCCCCTCTATGACACCTCTACTCTACTACCCCCCTCTATGACACCTCCACCCTACTACCCCCCTCTACGACACCTCCACTCTACTACCCCCTCTATGACACCTCCACCCTACTACCCCCAGCTCCACCCTACTACCCCCTCTATGACACCTCCACCCTACTACCCCCCTCTACGACACCTCCACTCTACTACCCCCTCTATGGCACCTCCACCCTACTACCCCCTCTATGACACCTCCACTCTACTACCCCCTCTATGACACCTCCACTCTACTACCCCCAGCTCCACCCTACTACCCCTCTATGATACCTCCACTCTACTACCCCCAGCTCCACCCTACTACCCCCCTCTATGACACCTCCACTCTACTACCCCCAGCTCCACCCTACTACCCCCCTCTATGACACCTCCACTCTACTACCCCCAGCTCCACCCTACTACCCCCCTCTATGATACCTCCACCCTACTACACCCAGCTCTGACACCTCCACCCTACTACCCCCAGCTCTGAAACCTTCACCCTACTACCCCCCTCTATGACACCTCCACTCTACTACACCCAACTCCACCCTACTACCCCCTCTATGACACCTCCACTCTACTACCCCCTCTATGACACCTCCACTCTACTACCCCCTCTATGACACCTCCACCCTACTACCCCCAGCTCCACCCTACTACCCCCCTCTATGATACCTCCACCCTACTACACCCAGCTCTGACACCTCCACCCTACTACCCCCAGCTCTGAAACCTCCACCCTACTACCCCCCTCTATGACACCTCCACTCTACTACACCCAACTCCACCCTACTACCCCCTCTATGACACCTCCACTCTACTACCCCCAGCTCCACCCTACTACCCCCCTCTATGATACCTCCACCCTACTACACCCAGCTCTGACACCTCCACCCTACTACACCCAGCTCCACCCTACTACTCCCTCTATGACATCTCCACTCTACTACACCTAACTCCACCCTACTACCCCCTCTATGACATCCCCACTCTACTACACCCAACTCCACCCTACTACCCCCTCTATGACACCTCCACTCTACTACCCCCAGCTCCACCCTACTACCCCCCTCTATGATACCTCCACCCTACTACACCCAGCTCTGACACCTCCACCCTACTACACCCAGCTCCACCCTACTACTCCCTCTATGACATCTCCACTCTACTACACCTAACTCCACCCTACTACCCCCTCTATGACATCCCCACTCTACTACACCCAACTCCACCCTACTACCCCCTCTATGACACCTCCACTCTACTACCCCCAGCTCCACCCTACTACCCCCCTCTATGATACCTCCACCCTACTACACCCAGCTCTGACACCTCCACCCTACTACACCCAGCTCCACCCTACTACTCCCTCTATGACATCTCCACTCTACTACACCTAACTCCACCCTACTACCCCCTCTATGACACCTCCACCCTACTACACCCAGCTCCACCCTACTACTCCCTCTATGACATCTCCACTCTACTACCCACAGCTCTGACAGCTCCACCCTACTACCCCCAGCTCTGAAAGCTCCACTCTACTACACTAGCATAGATCATTACTACTGTGAGATAGGAGCCCCTTCCCAGGACACAGCCAGTGTTTGATGCATCATATCAGCATAGATCATGGATAGCACTATGGATGGAACTGCTTCACCTATTCCAACATGCTCAGTACAGGGCACTCCTCCAGTCATAGAGGGCTAGGATTCCCCCTTTATTAGCTCTGATGATGTCATACCTTGTGTATTGTCCATCTGTAAAGACATAAGAAGACAGAAAAGAGGTAAAGTGAGCGAATGGAGACAGGATTCGGCCGAAAGAGGCTGCAGGAGGTGAGATGTGCCGCAGGAGGGGAGATGTGCCGCAGGAGGGGAGATGTGCCGCAGGAGGGGAGATGTGCCGCAGGAGGTGAGGTGTGCCGCAGGAGGTGAGATGTGCCACAGGAGGTGAGATGTGCCGCAGGAGGTGAGGTGTGCCGCAGGAGGTGAGGTGTTCTGCAGGAGGTGAGGTGTGCCGCAGGAGGTGAGGTGTGCCGCAGGAGGTGAGGTGTGCCGCAGGAAGTGAGGTGTGCCGCAGGAGTTGAGGTGTGCCGCAGGAGGTGAGGTGTGCCGCAGGAGTTGAGGTGTGCCGCAGGAGGTGAGATGTGTGAGTTGAGGTGTGCCGCAGGAGATGAGGTGTGCCGCAGGAGGTGAGGTGTGCCGCAGGAGGTGAGGTGTGCCGCAGGAGGTGAGGTGTGCCGCAGGAGGTGAGATGTGTGAGGTGAGGTGTGCCGCAGGAGTTGAGGTGTGCCGCAGGAGGTGAGGTGTGCCGCAGGAGGTGAGGTGTGCCGCAGGAGGTGAGATGTGTGAGGTGAGGTGTGCCGCAGGAGTTGAGGTGTGCCGCAGGAGGTGAGGTGTGCCGCAGGAGGTGAGGTGTGCCGCAGGAGGTGAGGTGTGCCGCAGGAGGTGAGGTGTGCCGCAGGAGGTGAGGTGTGCCGCAGGAGTTGAGGTGTGCCGCAGGAGGTGAGGTGTGCCGCAGGAGGTGAGGTGTGCCGCAGGAGGTGAGGTGTGCCGCAGGAGGTGAGGTGTGCCGCAGGAGTTGAGGTGTGCCGCAGGAGGTGAGGTGTGCCGCAGGAGGTGAGGTGTGTGAGGTGAGGTGTGCCGCAGGAGTTGAGGTGTGCCGCAGGAGGTGAGGTGTGCCGCAGGAGTTGAGGTATGCCGCAGGAGGTGAGGTGTGCCGCAGGAGTTGAGGTGTGCCGCAGGAGGTGAGGTGTGCCGCAGGAGGTGAGGTGTGCCGCAGGAGGTGAGATGTGTGAGGTGAGGTGTGCCGCAGGAGTTGAGGTGTGCCGCAGGAGGTGAGGTGTGCCGCAGGAGGTGAGGTGTGCCGCAGGAGGTGAGATGTGTGAGGTGAGGTGTGCCGCAGGAGTTGAGGTGTGCCGCAGGAGGTGAGGTGTGCCGCAGGAGGTGAGGTGTGCCGCAGGAGGTGAGGTGTGCCGCAGGAGTTGAGGTGTGCCGTAGGAGGTGAGGTGTGCCGCAGGAGGTGAGGTGTGCCGCAGGAGGTGAGGTGTGCCGCAGGAGTTGAGGTGTGCCGCAGGAGGTGAGGTGTGCCGCAGGAGGTGAGGTGTGTGAGGTGAGGTGTGCCGCAGGAGTTGAGGTGTGCCGCAGGAGGTGAGGTGTGCCGCAGGAGTTGAGGTGTGCCGCAGGAGGTGAGATGTGTGAGGTGAGGTGTGCCGCAGGAGTTGAGGTGTGCCGCAGGAGGTGAGGTGTGCCGCAGGAGGTGAGATGTGTGATGTGAGGTGTGCCGCAGGAGTTGAGGTGTGCCGCAGGAGGTGAGGTGTGCCGCAGGAGTTGAGGTGTTCCGCAGGAGGTGAGGTGTGCCGCAGGAGGTGAGGTGTGCCGCAGGAGGTGAGGTGTGCCGCAGGAGTTGAGGTGTGCCGCAGGAGTTGAGGTGTGCCGCAGGAGGTGAGGTGTGCCGCAGGAGTTGAGGTGTGCCGCAGGAGGTGAGGTGTGCCGCAGGAGGTGAGGTGTGCCGCAGGAGTTGAGGTGTGCCGCAGGAGGTGAGGTGTGCCGCAGGAGGTGAGGTGTGCCGCAGGAGGTGAGGTGTGCCGCAGGAGTTGAGGTGTGCCGCAGGAGGTGAGGTGTGCCGCAGGAGTTGAGGTGTGCCGCAGGAGGTGAGGTGTGCCGCAGGAGGTGAGGTGTGCCGCAGGAGGTGAGGTGTGCCACAGGAGGTGAGATGTGTGAGGTGAGGTGTGCCGCAGGAGGTGAGGTGTGCCGCAGGAGGTGAGGTGTGCCGCAGGAGGTGAGGTGTGCCGCAGGAGTTGAGGTGTGCCGCAGGAGGTGAGGTGTGCCGCAGGAGGTGAGGTGTGCCGCAGGAGGTGAGGTGTGCCGCAGGAGGTGAGGTGTGCCGCAGGAGGTGAGGTGTGCCGCAGGAGGTGAGGTGTGCCGCAGGAGATGTGCTCAGATGAAGCAAAGGATGACAAATAAAAGTCAGAAATGTTTGGTAAACACCGGAGGATCTCCACACAGAAGAGCCAACAGAAAAAAATAATTTACCAAACAAAAGTCAATCTGACAAAATTGAGCACAACATGAGCCACGAGACTCCCCGACGCATTCCGCCCGGCGACCCGACCTCTCGCCATGAGAGATACTCGTCTCTGAAGTTCTGACATTCCAGCCTCACTGTCTGGGCATGTGGCTGGGCAGGCCAGGAAAGGGTGAGGGGCAGAGTGAGCACACCCATCCCCCTGAACCAGACCAGGCCACATGCCCTCAACATGCAGTGGGGTGGATGTGGGGGTGCAGGGGTAGCTCATTGGGATATGGCAGCCCCTTCAAGGAGCCCTCAGGTCCCCTCCCCCATGTGGATGACTATGGAGAACATGGTACCCCAACTCATTCACCAAATAAAAGTCAAAACAAGTGACAAGTGCTGTATTTAAAAAAAAAAAAACAAACACGCCCCCAGTGATTTTGATAAGCTAACCCCCCCAGATCCCCACAACCACCGGGCCAGGGTTGTGGGGATAAGGTCCCACCTGAGAAAGTCACCTCCTTGTTGAGGGTCTGTGGCCTGGAATAATTTTAATGTAGGGGGAAGATAGTTAACACACCCCCCTTTTTCCCAGCCAGAAGGTCACAGTCCCAGGATGTGTGACATAGCTCAGTGATGGGGGGGGGTGTTATATCTCAGTGATGGGGGGGTGTTATATCTCAGTGATGGGGGGGGTGTTATATCTCAGTGATGGGGGGGTGTTATATCTCAGTGATGGGGGGGGGTGTTATATCTCAGTGATGGGGGGGTGTTATATCTCAGTGATGGGGGGGTGTTATATCTCAGTGATGGGGGGGTGTTATATCTCAGTGATGGGGGGGGTGTTATATCTCAGTGATGGGGGGGTGTTATATCTCAGTGATGGGGGGGTGTTATATCTCAGTGATGGGGGGGGTGTTATATCTCAGTGATGGGGGGGGTGTTATATCTCAGTGATGGGGGGGGTGTTATATCTCAGTGATGGGGGGGGGTGTTATATCTCAGTGATGGGGGGGTGTTATATCTCAGTGATGGGGGGGTGTTATATCTCAGTGATGGGGGGGTGTTATATCTCAGTGATGGGGGGGTGTTATATCTCAGTGATGGGGGGGGGTGTTATATCTCAGTGATGGGGGGGGTGTTATATCTCAGTGATGGGGGGGTGTTATATCTCAGTGATGGGGGGGGTGTTATATCTCAGTGATGAGACGTGTGTTATATCTTAGTGAATTGTGCCTCCTTTGTATATTACTCACCAGCACCGATCTCCATAGACGTTTCCTCTTCCTTGCACAGCTTGTAGCCTCTCACTTTAATCTCTTCCACTTCCTCTTTCACCTCAACTTTGATCTTCTTTCCATCCTAAAATAAAATAGAAGAGAAGATAAAGAAGCCCTGGAAATGTGAAAAGAACATGAGAGCGCCACCTTCTGGCTGCATATGAGAATACACAATATTCACAAGTCCCCTAAAAATCTATAAAAAAATAAATGCTGCGCTATTAAAATGATAACAAACTTGTGTCTGAGCTGCAAACTGAACATCACAAAGTCATCCAATGAATTCCAAAGTCTTCATCTTATAAAGTTCTCTGTGTAGAAAAATCCATAAGAATACAGTGAAGCCGCTTTGTGAATACATTGCCAGTAAGTGCAGAGGGAATGTGCAAGTCTAAAGCCTCCACCATGATGAACCCTCCTGGGACCACTCAGTGTTATCCCTCCATATGTTCTCTGTATAAATCATCAGATTTGTAGATCTTCTGCTTGATGAATACAGCAGCTCCAGGGGGGCAGCAGCAACTCCGGCGCGGGACAGGTGGGGCAGCAGCAGCTCCATTGGGGGGTGGGTGGGGCAGCAGCAGCTCCGGCACGGGATAGGTGGGGCAGCAGCAGCTCCGGCATGGGATAGGTGGGGCAGCAGCAGCTCCAGTGGGGGGGTAGGTGGGGCAGCAGCAGCTCCAGTGGGGGGGTGGGTGGGGCAGCAGCTCCGGTGGGAATGGGTGGGGCAGCAGCAACTCCGGAGCGGGATGGGTGGGGCAGCAGCAGCTCCATTGGGGGGTGGGTGAAGCAGCAGCAGCTCCGGCACGGGATAGGTGGGGCAGCAGCAGCTCCAGTGGGGGGGTGGGTGGGGCAGCAGCAGCGCCAGTGGGGGGTTGGTGGGGCAGCAGCAGCTCCAGTGGGGGGTGGTTGAGCAGCAGCAGCTCCGGCACGGGATAGGTGGGGCAGCAGCAGCTCCAGTGGGGGGGTGGGTGGGGCAGCAGCAGCGCCAGTGGGGGGTGGGTGGGGCAGCAGCAGCTCCAGTGGGGGGTGGTTGAGCAGCAGCAGCTCCGGCACGGGATAGGTAGGGCAGCAGCAGCTCCAGTGGAGGGGTGGGTGGGGCAGCAGCAGCTCCGGCACGGGATGGGTGGGGCAGCAGCAGCGCCAGTGGGGGGTGGGTGAGGCAGCAGCAGCTCCAGTAGGGGGTGGGTGGGGCAGCAGCAGCTCCGGTGGGGGATGGGTGGATCAGCAGCTCCAGTGGGGGGTGGGTGGAGCAGCAGCAGCTCTGGTGGGGGATGGGTGGGTCAGTTCTGTGAAGCCACGCCCAAACAACTGTACGCGTTTTTCTTCATAATGACATCTTTAGAGGGTAGCCTGTGAAGAGGACTTGTCTCTGGGGGGTCCAATTCTTACAGAAGCAGGACATAGACTTCTGCTTAGGTAACCAGGCTTGCCGTTTATGAAACTCTTCCAAAGCTCACCAGTTTCCGTCACATTTGTCTTCTTCTTTAGGTGTAAGAACATGCTTTTCTCCATAGTCACCTTCTGGGTGAAGGCATGCAAAGATGGTCCAAACAGAGACCAGTACTTCAGACATAGGATCCTGCCCATGTCAACATACATAGTGCCCTACCAGGAAAGCTGCCCTATGGAGGCCTCCACCAAGAAGCTCAAGGCTCTGGAAAGTCTTCCATGACCTGTCAGATGGCGGGATCCCATGGAGTTGATCCCGTGGAGTTGATCCCGTGGAGTTGATCCCACGGAGTTGATCCCACGGAGTTGATCCCACGGAGTTGATCCCATGGAATGGAGAATATGCCCCAACTTTGAGGGCTTATCAAATTCCCACCACAGTCAGCACAAGCTGTACCTAGCAGAGAGAAGGATGCCTTTCATATGGCCTATAACCTCCTATCCATGCCGTCTTGAAACGTAGCCTCATCCACCAGGACCGAAGGGTCTCATTCAAATAGGAAATGTCCAAGACAACAGGCAGAGAAGTCCTCCTCCATGGGAAGAGAAGAAGAAAGAGCTGCACCTCTCGTAATTTCCACATGCCATTTATTGAGATTCCTACGGTAACACCAGCAAGTAGTCTAGGTAGACGCGTTTCACTTACAGTATCTCACAGAAGTGAGTACACCCCTCACATTTTTGTAAATATTTGATTCTATCTTTTCATGTGTTGTGGACATTTTATGAAGATGTATTTAATATGTATTGTCACAGTGTCTCCTGGTGTTAGTTCTCCCACAACCCGCTCTAAAGAGCTGACTGGGGCAGACTGACGCTGGGTGAGATCCGTCTGGTAGTGGAAGCTCCTTGGGGGATGAGAGGTGTTTGCAGAGTGAGGACATGTCCGCCAGTGAAGGGCCCCCGTGCAATGCACAGAACGATCGTCTGGTGCTGTGGAAATTTGATTGTATAACATTTTATTCTAGGATGTGTGTTTTATAGATTGTCATGTGTCTCCCTGTGTCTGGTTTAATCGAGGATCTCTCTGGCAGAGCACACTTGGGGTAAATCGAGACCAGCGGTGTAAAAACGGTCGGTATGAAAACCTTCTCATGGGCTTGGAGACGTGTTCTCTGTGTCCGTGGAGGTTTGTTGGTTTGTAGGTACCGAGCGCAATGCGCTGAGCTTCTTGCCTTCCAATGACTATACACATTAGAGAAGCGAAGTCCACATAACGAGATAAACATATTATTGGATCTCTGTGTGGCTACGTTATCCCTTTTGGATACATATCTGCTTTAATAAGAGGACATTGGTATCTGCCTTGTTAATATACTCGTACCGTATATTGACACAACCAGTAGCAATGTCCCTGCAGATCGTCTCAAGCCTGTAAGAACCATTAGAATGATCTCACTCCATACTGTTTACTTTGAAAACACTATTGGCTGGGCTGCATGCTGACTAAAAGGGGGCGTGTGCACTTCCTCTTGTAAGTGCCCTCCCCTTTAATGTATGTGTCATTTCCTGTCATGTCTTTTTCTGTACTGAGGAAGTGCCTGCTTGTTGTGGACAATCACTTCCTGTTTGTCATTGTTTTGGAGATAATAAAAGGCGATGTTGGGCCCGGGGGGGGGGGCATAAGCATGGAACTGAGTACGTAAGAAGGATGGTCATGTCTGTTCATTGGGATGAATGGGTTGGAAGGTAAGCTAAAAGTATTATATCATTAAGATGGAAGTGGGTGCTTATATGAGCACAGTAGATGTGGCTGTGTGCATAGCATACAGGCAGATTGCTACGACACTGGGGGGGGGATGTGTTCGCTCTGCAAAGACATGATCGGTTTAGTGGATGTGCGCTCGTGTCACCCCTGTGTGCCTGATCAACATATTTGGGGTGCCGTGGCTAATACCTGCAGATACTCTCCCGTCCACAGAGACAGTAGTATAGTCCGGGTATGAAGATGATGCACAAGAAAAGACCACAAACAGTTTGCTGAAGACAAGCAGACTAAGGAGATGGATTACTGGAACCACGTCCTGTGGTCTGATGAGACCAAGATAAAGGTATTTGGTGTCAGATGGTGTCAGGCGTGTGTGGGGGCAACCAGGTGAGGAGGACAAAGACAAGTGTGTCTTGTCTACAGTCAGGCATTGTGGTGGGGGTGTCATGGTCTGGGGCTGCATGAGTGCTGCCGTCACTGGGGGGCTACAGATCATTAGTTATATAGGAGGCGAGGTTAAAAAAAAAAAAAAGACATGTTTACTCACTGTTCACCTTTCAATTTTTTAGACATCCCTACAGCATCTGCTCCTGATGAGTGACAGTTAGTCACGAAACGCATCGAGCTATAGATGCTACAATCATGGTTATATATCCAGTTGTTTGAGCCAACAATGCTGCTACCTTATGTTTACAGTCAGTGACTATTTTACCACTATTGTATGGGAACGTCATATACAACTGTATCTTATGTTTACGTATTTATATCGCATATTATAAATTATGCAACTCAACTTTAGATGGCTTGCGGGTCTCAATGTATCTCTGTTCCAGTAACGTATTGTATTGTATGTTGTATTTATGGAATAAAATGAATTTTGATAACCTTTAGTGCCTCCTTGCTCTCCAGCTGCATGCTTTAATCAAAGTCCTAACCCCTTTCTCTTTCTTTGCTGCACAAAAGCCAGAATGGAGGTACCTCGGATTTCTACTACAGAGGCCTCATTCAAAGTCACAAACTCTTTTCTTTTTCATTAAGTCCAAAATATTGACACCGCCCAGGAATAAATCAGAAGTGTAAGAAGTAACCGATCTGAAGGCTGCGTCAGAGAGTTTTGCTTCTAGAATACATGCATGTACACACTTTGTAATTAGAAACGGCAGCAGATAACCTTGAACTAGATTGTAGTTCTTATCTATTTCAATTGGCGCCCAACGTGGGGCTCCAGGCTTCAATCGAAGGGAAACCGCATTCCAGGACCGAACAGCTGGCCAGATCTGAGCAAGCGCGCAGCCCTAACAGTACGGTAAGCATATTTATTCTTACCACTGTAAGACTTCTCTGATTGGGCTAGTTAATTTTGTCTCGTTGGCTCCTTTAGATTGTTCAAAGAGGCAGGTAACTTATTACTCACCTGGGGCTGTTTTAACGAACCTGCTAATGGTTTTCTGCTGACTGTATTATCTGTTCAGTGTCTGTCATCCTGAAGGACTGCAAATCAGCAGACTGAAAGTGCAGCTGCAGGCGTGTGTCCTCACCCCTGGATGAGCTGTCTGCCAAAAGTTTATAGACTGCTTACTCGAGGTTGACAGTGTAGGACCTCTGAGGGTTATCTCAGCTGCTGGAACTTGGCAGTCTGAATAAAGAGTTGCAGGTGTGTGTATGTCCTGCAAACGTCTATAGACGTTTTTCTCAGGTGAGCTGCTCCTAAGGGTTATCCTCACTCCCCCCCCAAACCGTCAGCCGGGACTGCTGTAGAGGAGCAGAACAGAGTAAAAGACAGTGGTTATGTGTTGGGAGGCCCACAGAAAGGAGGGGAGATGGGTCACAAGAACACCAAGCCGGAGAACGGAATGCTAGCTTGTGATATTGTGAAGGGGAGGGAGGGCAGTGAAGCAGTTAAAAGGTTGTCCGAAATAGCGAAGGTTTGTGATTTGAAAGACTGTGTTGCTAGACTACAAGCAGAGGAATGGCGTGTGCTGATAAGAGAACAAAGGGGCGCTCTGTGTGATAACGGCTTATTGGATGTGGCAGAAGCATGGTACAGGACGGCAAGGGCATTGCACAAAGAAGGTTGGATAGAAGAGGAAATCAAGAAAGATGCCAATTGTACTATGTATGTGTATCACAGAGTTGATAATGTGGCTGCACCGCCCCCATATACAAAAAACTGGAACAAAGGAGGAGAGGGACAACCCTGCCATCCGCCTTACGTACACTCCCTTTTCACCACCCCAACCCAAGCACAACCCACTATGACAACGCCCGATGGTGGCCATCTTGGTGCACCCAGGCCCTGACTTCAGGCCTAGCCCAGTGCACTTCCTGCCAGCGGCCATCTTGGTACACCCAGTAGGCCCATCCACAGCCTATACCCAGTTCTTCCTGTTATAAACCAGGATGGTTCCTACCACACACCTGTCTTCCCTAATACGGAAGCACTACCTTGGCCAGATATGTTAATGATGAAGAAGCATCTGATTGGGAAGACCAACAACAGGCAGCAAGGCCACCTGCTGATTTAACCCCCAATCCGGCTCCGGACTCACAGATTTCCGAGAGGATCTCAAACATATGCTGACAACCATGAGAAACAGTGCCCATTCTCAGCCCCCCGCCCCAACACCAGCCTTGGTTACCAGAAGGGGCACTGGTGATGTATGTCGCTTTTACCCCATCATAAGCAGCGGACTTAGTGACAAGTCTGCCTGACCCAGAGAAACAGCCAATGCCCTTCTACCGCAGGATAGTGCGGATACAAGAGATTTGATCAGCCTATGAAAATTCAAAGTAGGACATGTCTTTTGGCCGGTCATGCAGGCGGCCCTACTATGATGTCTGCCCTGACAAGTGTCACTTCCTACACCTCAGGCGTGGAGTTCTGTGCACAACTCCGTGACTGGGCAAAAGAGAAATTGGCAGATCAGACCACCACAATCCAAGATAAAGGGGAGTCTGTGGAGAAGTATTATACCAGACTCATAAATGCCTTTGATGATTTGGGCTTCTCCCACTATGGAAAGGCACACACACACACATACATACACACACACACGTTATTGTCTTAGGACAAGAGGATATCAGAAAAAGCTTGCTCCCCTATCCTTGGAAGACTCATCTGCTTTGTGTTCTCTGCCTTTCCTGATGACACTTCATGAAGCAATAACTCCAAGTTCAATACCACAGGAAGTACTTGACAGAATCCCTGCGTGTCTATGGTCCACAGGACCGGAAGACAACTGTCACTTAAAGGTGCCACCAGTTTCAGTCAAGTTCAAAGAGGGCGCATCATTGCCCTGGAAACCACAATACCCACCCTAAAGTTAGTCCAATCTGCAGCTATTTTGAAGCATGTCAAGGCCCTCGTGTCAAATGGAGCCCTGATACCCTGCGCATCTCCATGCAACACACCTCTGTTCTCTGGGAAGAGAACCCCTAAAAGAGAACCAGCTACTTGCGGGGGTGTCCCTGACTGCAAAGTACCTCACAGTGGTGGACCTTGCAAAAGCTCTCTTCAGTGTCCACCCTCACCCCTCCTGCTGGTACCTTTTGCATTCACCCACGAAAAGACAGCAACATACCTAAACAGTTATGCCAGAAGGGGCACAGAACTCTCCAAGCTAGTTTGTAAATGCTATGGTTATCATCCTTGACACATAACAAGAGGATCACCTGGAAGTGATTCTCCTCCAATATGTTGATGACCTTCTCCACTGTGCAGCTGACTTACCCACTGTTGAAGTCACCTCAGAAAGCCAGTTGGGCTATCTTGCCAACCAGGGTTGCAAAGCCTCAAAGCCCAAATTGCAGTGGTGCTCAACATCTGTCATTGTCCTTGGACTAATTTCGTATTGCAGAGCATGGATTCCAGAACTCTCCCTACTGATGTAAGCTTTGTATGATGCCCTGAGACCCCTTCCAGATTTCTCGTGAAGCAATATCCAACTTTGAGGCCTTCAAGCGCACCATCTCTGGTGCTAGGGATCCCAGACTACGTTCAAGCCATTTGTATCCGAACATCTGGGACATGCTACAGGTGTACTCGCCCAATCACACGGCATCTGCCTACACCCTATAGGATATTATTCCTGTCGGCTGGATGCGATAGCAAGAGGAGGCCCATCGTGTCTGTGAGCTGTCTTTGCTGCACAAGCCTTGTTTGACAAAACTGCGGACTTGGCTCTCGGACTCTGCCTCGTTCTGCTTGCTCCCCGTGACATTGCTCCCATACTCAACCAAGATCCAGCCGAAACATCCGTCCATTGCCAGACACTTGAGACTCCTGAGTTGCTACCTTCTACTGGACAGCATTATTCTATTATGTTGTCAAACACTGAAACCTACCACCCTTCTTCCACTTCTCGAGGGGGGTAAGGAGGAGGAGTCGAGTCTTGACTTGTCACCCCATGACTGCATCGAACTAATGCGGCTGGAAACCACGCATCTCCCCACCGTGAGTGAAATACCCCTGCAGGATCCAGGTCACCACTGAAAACTCGGTTCTCCAAACTGAAACCTTACCGCCGGTGATGTCTGCACAGGTGGCAGAGCTGCAAGCACTTACTACAGCATGTAAATTGGCAGAGGGAAAAAGGAGCCAACATTCATACAGACTCAAGAGTTATCTGGAAGGACAGAGAGTTCCCAATGGCTGCAGGAACACCTGTGAAACATAGCTCAGCCATCAAGGACTTGATGGACGCCCTGCTTCTCCCAACCCAAGTGACTATTCTAAAGTAAAGCACACGACAAACTCAACTCGAAGGAAGCTCGAGGCAATCTAGCCAATTCAGCTGCCAAACAGACAGCCAGTGGTCCACGAGAAGTGGACAGCAGGGTGGTAGAAGAAGACCACTCCATGCTTATCCTACAGACTCTCCCAGTGGACAGAGTTTATCTGAAATAATTACAGGAAGCAGCAAGTCTGGATGAGAAGGAAAGCTGGAAACGGAGAGGAGGAACTCTCAGAGATGGACTATTCAAGTGCAACAAGAAGCCTTGTCTACCCAGGAGTATGTACCCAGCCATGGTGCAATGGGCAAATGGAGCTGCCCACTTGACAAAGACTCTGATGAACTCTCTTATCAAGTACTATGTAGCACCAGGAGTTGCTCCATTGACCAACAACTTCTGCAGATCATGCACTATCTGCGACAAATGTAACCCAGAACGTACAGAAGAAGCACCTGGCAAAAGCCCTATACCCCCTCCAGAGGATACAAATTGATCACTCCCAAGTGCCAAGGAGAGGCAGATTCAAATACGCCCCCTAGTGGAGGTGGACATGACTGCCAGGACCACAGCTAAGAAACTACTGAGTGAGATAGTATGTAGATTTGAGGTCCCAGAGGTGATAGAGAGCGATCAGGCCCAGCCTTCACAGCAACCCTTACAAAAGATTAGGGCAGCACTGGGGGTTCAGTTGGCTCTGCACACTCCTTACCACCCTCAAAGTAGCGGGAAGGTTGAAAGGATAAATGGGACAGACACACACCCCGGGGGTAACATGCCCTATCTCCTTATAAAATTTAGTTTGGTTCACCCCCCAGACTTGGCTGTCACTTTCCCCAACAGTTACAATCTGATGTGTTGACTAATTATGTGACCTCATTATCACGAGAATTACCCCAAATGCATGTCCAGGTGTTTTCTTCCATTCCAGATCCTGAATTAGATACAGGAACACACCAACTACTGCCTGGAGATTGGGGGCTGGTAAAGAAATTTGTGAGAAAACCTTCTCTTGAACCCAGATATGATGGTCCATTCCAAGTTTTGCTGACCACAGCCACCTCAGTGGAATTGGCCGGGAAGAACACCTGAATACACGCCTCCCACTGCAAGAAAGCTCCACCCCCGAGGACAAAATCCCGCCCACTTCATGACGACCATGCTGCATATCCTTTTCCTGTTTGGTCTAGAGGGGAGGCCCAGGAGGGGGTCATCACAAAAAATGATAACTAGGGATGCACCGAGAAAAACGGCCGATAATGGAGCCGAAAATGGGGCGGGGCCAGGGTAGGGGCGGGGCTCCGCCCCCCGCCCCTGGTGCGCCCATCATGAAGAGCTATATCATGCTATAGTGCAGGCGAGCCGTCTCCGCCGCCTGTTTGATCACAGCGCGGGAACATCACAGGTTTCAGTTCAATAGCTGTGTGTTCCCGGCCGCGCGCCGTCACGTACAACCCCTCCCCCTTGTCAGGGCACTTTGATAGACAGATCACCCGTAGGGTTGGACGGATGATCTGTCTATCAAAGTGCCCTGACAAGGGGGAGGGGCTGTACGTGACGACGCGTGGCCGGGAACACACAGCTATTGAACTGAAAGCTGTGATGTTCCCGCGCTGTGATCAAACAGGCGACGGAGACGACTCTCCTCTTCTCTCTTCTGTTTTCTCTTCACAGGTTAGCTGCTATGAGGAGACACACACTGGCTGCTATGAGGGGAGACACTGGCTGCATTGTATCAATTGTATCATGTGTCATGTATCATGTGTGCAATTTCTGACCATCTCCTGTACCACGTCTGCAGTCTCTGACCATCTCCTGTACCACGTCTGCAGTCTCTGACCATCTCCTGTACCACGTCTGCAGTCTCTGACCATCTCCTGTACCACGTCCCCAGTCTCTGACCATCTCCTGTACCACGTCCCCAGTCTCTGACCATCTCCTGTACCACGTCCCCAGTCTCTGACCATCTCCTGTACCACGTCCCCAGTCTCTGACCATCTCCTGTACCACGTCCCCAGTCTCTGACCATCTCCTGTACCACGTCCCCAGTCTCTGACCATCTCCTGTACCACGTCCCCAGTCTCTGACCATCTCCTGTACCACGTCCCCAGTCTCTGACCATCTCCTGTACCACGTCCCCAGTCTCTGACCATCTCCTGTACCACGTCCCCAGTCTCTGACCATCTCCTGTACCACGTCCCCAGTCTCTGACCATCTCCTGTACCACGTCCCCAGTCTCTGACCATCTCCTGTACCACGTCCCCAGTCTCTGACCATCTCCTGTACCACGTCCCCAGTCTCTGACCATCTCCTGTACCACGTCCCCAGTCTCTGACCATCTCCTGTACCACGTCCCCAGTCTCTGACCATCTCCTGTACCACGTCCCCAGTCTCTGACCATCTCCTGTACCACGTCCCCAGTCTCTGACCATCTCCTGTACCACGTCCCCAGTCTCTGACCATCTCCTGTACCACGTCCCCAGTCTCTGACCATCTCCTGTACCACGTCCCCAGTCTCTGACCATCTCCTGTACCACGTCCCCAGTCTCTGACCATCTCCTGTACCACGTCCGCAGTCTCTGACCATCTCCTGTACCACGTCCGCAGTCTCTGACCATCTCCTGTACCACGTCCCCAGTCTCTGACCATCTCCTGTACCACGTCCCCAGTCTCTGACCATCTCCTGTACCACGTCCCCAGTCTCTGACCATCTCCTGTACCACGTCCCCAGTCTCTGACCATCTCCTGTACCACGTCCCCAGTCTCTGACCATCTCCTGTACCACGTCCGCAGTCTCTGACCATCTCCTGTACCACGTCCGCAGTCTCTGACCATCTCCTGTACCACGTCCGCAGTCTCTGACCATCTCCTGTACCACGTCCGCAGTCTCTGACCATCTCCTGTACCACGTCCGCAGTCTCTGACCATCTCCTGTACCACGTCCGCAGTCTCTGACCATCTCCTGTACCACGTCCGCAGTCTCTGACCATCTCCTGTACCACGTCCGCAGTCTCTGACCATCTCCTGTACCACGTCCGCAGTCTCTGACCATCTCCTGTACCACGTCCCCAGTCTCTGACCATCTCCTGTACCACGTCCCCAGTCTCTGACCATCTCCTGTACCACGTCCCCAGTCTCTGACCATCTCCTGTACCACGTCCCCAGTCTCTGACCATCTCCTGTACCACGTCTGCAGTCTCTGACCATCTCCTGTACCACGTCTGCAGTCTCTGACCATATCCTGTACCACGTCTGCAGTCTCTGACCATCTCCTGTACCATGTCCCCAGTCTCTGACCATCTCCTGTACCACGTCTGCAGTCTCTGACCATCTCCTGTACCATGTCCCCAGTCTCTGACCATCTCCTGTACCACGTCTGCAGTCTCTGACCATCTCCTGTACCATGTCCCCAGTCTCTGACCATCTCCTGTACCATGTCCCCAGTCTCTGACCACCTCCTGTATAAAAATATTTTTTAAAAACAGTCATTTTCGGTATCGGTGCTGTTTCGGTTTTCGGCCTAGTGTATTTTTCATTTTCGGTATCGGTTTCGGCACCAAAAAACCCATTCGGTGCATCCCTATAACATAATTACATTTTGGTACAACTCTTCAGGTACACATGTGACCACCTTTACCTTTGATTACTGTGACATAGTACCTTGTCCGTTTGACTCTTTCATGGCAATGCCATTGGTACAGTGACATCCCTGATGGTAAGGATATATATGTGTGTTTTACAGACAGTTACTGGGGCCAGAATTGTGGTTCCTGGGAGGGACAGTGGGTTGGAACATAGGACCAGATTAGAGGGTATCTGGACCGGTGAATGTGCCCTTGAAAAGGTGATTATGCCCCTCCATATCCTAGCAGAAGATACCCCTGATACATACACTGACCCAGCACACAGTCAGAGGAGGAAGCGGGCAGCTCTCTCCGGAAGCTTTGACCCTCATGTGTACATAGATGCTATAGGGGTCCCAAGGGGGGTCCCTGATGAATTCAAAGCCAGGGATCAGGTAAAAGTTGGTTTTGAGTCTTTGATCCCCATAATAAATGTGAACAAGAATGTAGATTGGATCAATTACATAAACTACAACAAACAAAGATACGAGAATTACACTAAAGATGCCCTCCAGGGAATTGCTGACCAGTTACCCCCCCACTTCCTACGACATTCCAGAACCGGATGGCCTTAGACATGGTGTTAGCTGAGAAAGGAAGTGTCTGTAAAAATAGAAAAAATAGGAACCTGTTGCACCTACATTCCTGATAATACCGGCCCAAATGGTAAAGTAAATTTAGCTATAAAGAAATGAGAAGATTTGTCATTGGAGTTGAAGAAGAACTCCGGTATTACAGACCCATGGGATCAATATTTTAGCTGGATGAGTGGGTGGCAGAAGGTGCTCGCCCAGATAGGGGTAACGGTACTAATAATCCTGGTTCTTTTACCCCCCGATTGTATGCTGTATTCTACCTTTCGTAAAGAAGTTAATGAGCAAGGCTGTAGACAACAGCCCACCTACATCTCTCCACTAAGAAGAAGAGGACCCTCTTATGATGGAGGGTGACAAACCCTTCACTCCTCTACAGTCACTCCCTGTCCAAAATCTCACAATCCTCTAGGGTTATAGGGGTAGATAGCACCTGATTGCCCTTCTCCAGCTGTATCGAGGGGGGTAGTGAACTAGTTGCTGCCTAACTCTATATACAGCTTAAAAAGAGTTGCTGAGGAGAATGGGCCAGGTGAGTAGGACCTTTAGATGAGGGACAGAAGAAAATAGCCATTTTAGGGGGGACTGTGAAGGAATGTAATGTACATAATGATAATCAGAAAATGTCTATTTTCTTATGTGTATACATGTTCCTATGTTCCTTACTTATTATGTAGTATACAGATTGGCTCTTAAAGATGGCGTCCACCCCCTACATCCCACGCGTTAGAAGAATGCATATGAGATAAGAGAACCAGCTTCAACCAAACTTCAAGTTTCTCCATTTCTCTTGTATTTCAATCAATGAGATGTACCAATTAGACTGACATAGCAATGACGTATCTTTCTGTATAAAATATCAACACCGCCCACCAATAAATCAGAAGTGTAAGAAGTAACCAATCTGAAGGCTGCGTCAGAGAGTTTTGCTTCTAGAATACATGCATGTACACACTTTGTAATCAGAAACAGCAGCAGATAACCTTGAACTAGATTGTAGTTCTTATCCATTTCAGCGTCTCTTCTCCAGAGAGAATAAGTTCAGAGCTCACAACCTTTCCTCATATCTAATATCCTCCAGACCCTTTATTAGCTTTGTTGCCCTTCTTTGTAGTCGCTCCATTTCCAGTACATCCTTCCTGAGGACTGGTGCCCAGAACTGGACAGTAAACTCCAGGTGCGGCTGGACCAGAGTCTTGTAGAGGGGAGAATTATCCTTTTATCTCTGGAGTTGATCCCTTTTTAATGCCAATATTCTGTTTGCTTTGTTAGCAGCAGCTTGGCATTGCTGAGCCCATCATCTACTAGGTCCCCCAGGTCCTATTCCATCCTGGATCCCCCCGAGGTCCCCCTCACGCAGTCTATAGATTTTTTTTTTATATATCTTTTATTTTAAAGTTTAATACAATACATTTCATAAATACTTATACAAAATATCAATCTTTTAAGGCATATATAACTTAATCTGCCATATTTACCATTCCATTTATCTATGACTTAACATTACCCCCCCTAACCCCCCTCCCCCCCAAAAAAAAAAAAAAATAAGAACACACACCCCCCATCTCCCCTTCTCTCGCTCCACACCTTCTCAATCCTCATTACCCTCTAACATCAAACAATATCTCTCCATTTTCACAAATGTAAACCATTGCTGCCATGTCTTCAGATATTTTCCCCTCGTTTCCTCCATCGTGTGTATTGACTCTTCTATTACTCTTATCTGATCCATCCTCCTGACCCATTCCTTTATTGTTGGAACCTGTTGGGTTTTCAGGTGGCATGGGATCAAGGCTTTTGCTGCATTTAGCAAGTATGGAGTTAGTGATAGTTTATATTGTGCCTCCCCCTTCTCTGTATCGTGGAACAGGCACGTCCATGGGAGTTTTTCCAACCTATCCCCAGTTATCACAAATATTATTTCTATAATTTTATCCCAATAAGTAGTTATTTTAGGGCAGTCCCACCACAGATGTTTGAAAGTCCCTAATGCCGTGCAACCCCTCCAGCAGTTGGCCGGGCCTTCTCCTCTGATTTTCTGTACCCTTTGGGGAGTCATGTACCACCTTGCTAATACCTTGTAAGACATTTCTATTGTTTGTACATCTTTTGGTAATAGGTATGTCATTTTGATTATTTTGTCCCTATGGTCGTCGTTTCTTATTGGGCCTAACTCCCTTTCCCATTTCTCAAGATAAATCGGGTACCCATAGTCCGCCTCCCGTCTTAATACTTTATATATTTTGGATATTCTCCTCTCTAAGCACTGTGGTGATTTTAGCAATTTCTCTAATGGTCTAAGCTGTGTTATGCCTCGTAGTGGCTTTGGTAACCCTTGTGTAAAATGTAAGATTTGCGTGTGTCTCCATCTATCTAGTGGTTTATGCCCCCATTCCTGTGAAATCTCCCTATACGTGCATATGCTATTTCCCTTCATCACATCCTGCAGTGTTATTTCCTCTCTTTTTGCCCATCTACTGAAATATAAGCGCTCTTCCTTCCCCGGTGAAAAATAATTTGTATCTAAAAGAGACATTAGTGGCGAGTTGTAGCTCCACGCATGTCTCTTATTTATTCTATCCCAAATTTTGAAAGTATTTATTGTTAAGGTGTTCGTGCTCACTCCTAAGTCTCGAAACTGAGGTGGTATCCATATCATCTTACCTGTGTCTGTCCTACTCAATGTGATTTCTAACTCCACCCAACTCTTCTCTTTCTTATTATGAAGCCAGTCCGTTAATCTAGAGATTACTATTGCTTCATAGTATTTTTTAATTTCTGGCAGTGCTACTCCTCCTCTATCTTTATCTTTCACCAAAGTGCTATATGCAATACGTGCGTTTTTACGCCCCCAAATGAACCTCATCACCACAGATTTTAGTTTACTAAAATAACTCGATGGGAGGGGTACTGGTACCATCTGAAATGTATAGATTGCCATTGGCAATATAAACATTTTAATTGCATTTATCTTGCCCAACCACGTAAGTGTTTTATATTGCATACTGTTCAGCTTGTCTTTAATTTTATTGAGAAGAGGCATATAATTAGCTTTGTACAGGTTGGTCATTTGGGCTGTCAATTTTATGCCCAAATAACTCAGCTCACTCTTACACCACTTTAGCGGCAGACGGGCTGTGATGGCTCTCTGTTCTACTTCTGTTAAATTCAGATTCAAGATCTCTGACTTTGACATATTTATTTTAAAATTCGACAATCTCCCATACTGCTCCAATTCCTTGAGGAGTGTCGGGATAGTTGTTCTTGGGTGGGTTATATACAGTAATACATCATCTGCGTATGCAGATGCTTTGTAATCTCTCTCTTCCACCCGAATGCCCTGAATGTCCGGATTCCTCCGGATTGCCACCAGGAGGGGTTCCAGAGTGATCACAAACAGGAGTGGAGAGAGTGGGCATCCCTGCCTCGTCCCGTTGAATAATTCCACGGGGCGAGACAGGGAGCCATTTACTCTAATTCTTGCCGTCGGGTGGGTATATAATGACCTGATCCTTCACATCATCTTCTCCCCTAACCCCAAATGCTTCAATGTCTCATATATAAACTCCCAATCCACTCTATCAAAAGCCTTTTCGGCGTCTACCGACATGAGCACTGTCGGGATACCCGTCCTGGTGGCTTCCTGGATCAGGAATATAGACTTCAGGGCATTGTCTCTCCCCTCCCGTCCTTGGACAAACCCAACCTGATCTGTATGTAGCCATTTCGGTAGGAGTAATTTCAGTCTATCTGCTAAGATTTTTGCAAAGATCTTTATATCGGTGTTTAATAACGAAATAGGGCGGTAGCTTTCCTGAGCTGCTGGATCCTTACCCTCTTTCGATAATAAAGTAATATGGGCGAGAAGAGCCTCCTCACGGAAGCTCTCCCCGATTCCCACTGCATTAAAATATTCGCAGAGCTTAGGGGCTAGATACTCCTGAAACTTTTTATAGTACAGAATAGAGTATCCATCGGGACCTGGACTTCCCCCAAGGGCTATACTCTTGATTACTCTTATAACTTCTTCTGTAGATATGGGGGCTTCCAATGCCTCCATATCCTCCTTTTCCCCCCTGGGGAAGTCCATTTTCCGAAGGTACCTCCCTATTATTTCTCTCTTTTTTACTATGTCTCCACCTCTGGGGATTATGTTATAGAGGGTGCTATAATATGCATGAAAGCTTTCTGCGATTTCCGGGGTGGCAAATCGCATCTCCCCCCCTTTATCTCTTATCTTCGGGATGTAAGTCCTATTTTTATATTCCTTCACTCTTCTTGCCATCCATTTGCCTGGCTTATTACCCCACTGATATCTATCCTTATTTATTTTATGAAATGCTGACTTCATTTCTTGTTCTAGGCATTCCTCTAGCTCTCTTTTTTTTCCTATCAACTCCTGTCTTTCCCTGAGCCCCTTAGGTCTAGTTTTTTGCTCTAATTCCTGAATCTCCCTATAGAGCTGAGCTTTCTTTTTCCCCCTCTCCTTCTTTTTCCCCGCTCCGATCCCGATCAGGTTCCCCCTTATGACTACTTTGTGTGTTTCCCAGAGTATGGATCTGGGGATTTCTGGCCTATCATTTAAATCAAAAAAAACCTTCAGCTCCTGCTCTATCTTACTACACACTTCCTGATCTTGAATGAGCGAGTCATTCAACTTCCACATTCTCCCAGTCTCCTTATCCCCTTGTACCTCTAGCTGTATTTCCACTGGGGCATGGTCTGACAGGGTTATAGGCTTGATTTCTGCCTTTTTGAGGTTTGTCACTAATTGATGCTCTATTAATACATAGTCCAATCTGGCAAAAGAGTCATGGGTGGCAGAGAAATGGGTATAATCCCGTTCTTTTAAGTGACTTATCCTCCATGTATCTTGTAACTGCCAGCTGGACAGGGCTCTTTTAACTGCTCTTTGTCTCCGATCAGACACCCGTATTTCTCCCCCAGAGGTGTCTAATCCGGAGTCAAAGGACCAGTTCAAATCTCCTGCAACGATCAATTTGCCGTCTTTAAAACCCTCTAGTCTTTTTAGAACTTTCTTTAGAAACTTATCCGGTTTCCTATTTGGTGCATATATATTTACTATTGTGTACTTTATGTCAAACAATTTGCCTTTTATGAACAAGAACCTTCCCTCTGGGTCAGCCAGGCGTTCCTCTACTTCGAACCTAGATGTCTTATTAAAGCCAATTGCCACTCCCCTTGAGTGTGCTGATGGGGTGTCCCCATAAAACCACGTTGGAAAGTGGAATGAATTTAGTTTAATCCCTGACGCTTGGGTGATATATGTTTCCTGTAGACATACTACATTTGCTCCCCAAGTTTGGAGTTCATTACTAATTTTGTATCTTTTTTCCTTTGTATTTAAGCCCAGCACATTATACGTGATCACATTAATCGCAACCATGTATCTTTATACCTGAAGCTCACTGGTCCGCATGTACTGACCCAGAGGACTACTAACCATCCAATATATAGTGAGCGAGAGAAGGAGAGAGGACAACAGAAAAAAAACAAACAAAAAAAAAAAAAACACCCCCCCCCACCCCCGCAACAACACACCTAATAAGGTTGGCCAGAGTCCCCCCTTTTTCTTTGTTGACTGAATGGGCTAGACAAACAACTGCTTGATGTCGTCTTCTCTCCATTCTTTTTTTTTTTTTATAAATTCTTTTTATTAATTTTATGCAAAACATACAAAACAGTGGACGTGCCTGTGGCACATCCAGAGGCCAACGGCCAAAACTAACTAACAGCCACAACTAACTAGCCCAATCAGACCCCTCACCCCCCTCCCCCCCCCCCAACCAAAAGTCACAGCTCGACCGGCACCCTTATATCATCTCTTATAGATGTAATGCCTGAAACTTATGATAAGGTAATACAGTAACAGAATACCCGACAGAACATCCCCACTCACATGCCTAAAGTATCAACAGTACACATCTGCAAATATCTCCCTTCAGTTCAGATTTCTCGTTTCTCCCAACCCGACCGCCCCCATGCTATACATTATCAACCCACAGTGGTGTTAGCATTAAGCCAGGAGTGCCAGACCTTATCAAATTTCTTCATACACCCTCTGGCCTCATAGGTACGCTTGTAATAAGGCAACATCGTGTTTACTAGATTTTTCCAAAAGGAAACCGTCGGGGCCCTTGTTTTCTTCCAGTGTAAAAGAATGGACTTTCTACCATAGAACAAGAGGATACTCAGCATTGTGCGCATGGCCCGTGAGGGCACCACCTCATCAACCAGGCCAAACAGGCATACTCTAATAGTCTTAGGAATAGGTACTTGAATCAGTTCAAAGATGCACATAGTTATATCTTCCCAAAAACCCTGTACAAGTGTACAGTCCCAAAAAATATGGTGAGCATCCGCCGGGGAGTGAGAGCACCGCCAGCATTCTGAGGAGATGTTAGGAAAAATCTTACCCAATCGGGCCGGAGTATAATAGCTTCTGTGCAGAAATTTGAACTGGATCAGTCTGTCCCTAGCGGACAGTCTTCTCTCCATTCTTACCCTGGGGCTCACACCTCCGGCCGTCTGGGCAGACCCTCCCCCCCTCCCCGCTCCGCCCCCCCCCACCCGATTCCCCCACTGCTTTTCACCCTAATTCCTCTCCTCTCCATATTTTGCTTATCTTCTAAAACTTTTTCTCTTTCCCTTTCTTCTTTCCTCTCCTCTCCCCCTCTTCCTTCCCTCTTCCTCCTCCACCCCTCTCATCTCCTTTCATTCCCCCTCTCCATTTTCCACTCCTCCCCCTCTCCTCCATCTTGACCTTCTCTGTAAGGGCCTGATTCTCTCCTCCTCTGCCCACCCTGGCAATATGGGTTGGGGGATTTCAAGACGCTCGCAGAAGCCTCTCAAATCCTCAGGGAAGCGCAATACCGCCGACCGCCCATCTTTGTTTCCTTTCAGACAAGCTGGGAAACCCCACTGATATGCTATCCCTGAGGCTACCATCCGTTCAGTGAGAGGTTTTAATAATCTCCTTCTTGCTAGAGTCTCCATTGCTAGATCTGAGTACACTTGTAATTCTACACCTTCATGGGACACCCCTGCGAGCGTCCTTAACTTCCCCATTATTTGCACTTTCTCTTCTGCATAGTGTAGCCTTACGATCACATCTCTTGGATTCTCTGTCCTTGTCCCCTGACGTGTAATCCTGTGCACTCTGTCTATCTTTAGGTTTTCATTGGATTCTCTTCCTAACAGCGGGTTAAATAGCTGTTGAACTATGTTCTTTAATTCCCCATTGCCATATTTATCCGGGAGGCCTTTAATACGTATATTTTTCCTCCTACTTCGGTTTTCTTGATCCTCCAATTTATATTGGAGGGTTCTGTTCGCTCTCTGCAGATTTATCATTTGTTCCGTTACTTCATCTAACCTTTTGTCTTGGGTATCTAACCTTTCCTCAATCTCCTCTACTCTTTCCAGGACTAGCCCTATATCTGCCCTTACCCCCGATATTTCTGCTTTTAAAGATGCTTCCATTTTTGAGAACATCTCTACCAGCATCTCCTTTATTGATGAAACTTCTTCTTGGGGGTGGGATTCTGCTCCCTCTAACTCCTCCCTTCCCTGCTGTAATTTAATAGGGCTCGTTTGTGAATTACCAGCTCTGTCTTTTGGTCCTACAGTCTTGGCTCCATTTACTTTCACCCCTTTACTATCTTCCAAGGTCTTCTGTCTAGTTGCGCCTGATCTCCGGGGTACTCCTGATTTGGGGCTACCCTGGTCATCTTCTATTACACTGGTGTTACTTGCCATATACCGCTGGATTCCTCCTGGACTGGAGGCCGGCGGTATATTTTTACCGGATTTACTTGTCTTCCCCCTTATTTTATCTAACTACAGTTGATACTCTGTAAGACCTTAATACAAAAAAACACTTAATACAAAGAACAAAAGAACAAAACAGAGAACAAACGCGACCCTTTTCCTGAAGATACTCTATCTTTTCTTATTTCTTATTTATGATGTTGGGCCCTCTCGTACTATTTTAGCTTAGGTACTACCCTCAATCTAGGGAGCGTAGGGAGGGATCACCCACCTTCACTAAACCCCCCTCTAAACAATAAGTCGAAGAGTGGGGTGGGAGGGAAGAAAGAAGAAAAAAAAAAAAAAAAGAAAGAACCCCCCACAGCTACACAAAAACGTCTCTTTTGCCAAACTCTTCTCTACCCCTAGCCTGACAAGAATCACCTGAAAAAGATCAGCCACTCCTCCCTCCCGAAAATCACCTTCTGTTCAGATCACATTATCTCTTAGCATCTCTTGACATAACATAACATATCCCTTAATGACAAAAAAAAAAAAATAGCAAGATAAATAAATAGTTAATACTGAGAGCTGAAAAAAAAAAAAAAAAAAATGTCTCTCAATGTCTTTAGATTATTCTTGACACCTCAAAGTCACTCTATTCTTTACCAATAAAAAAAAAAAAAAAAAAAAAACGAGAAAAGGGCAAAATAGACACGTCACTACTTCCAGATGAGAGACCTTTATAGTAAAAATAAGTCCTTAATATTTGTGATAATCTCTAATATCTATTGCTCCCAGTTTAGTGGGTCGATTCTCGGGTGCTCCCCACCCCTTCTTAAGTTGTCCTTAAGTTCTCTTCTTGGGAGTTTGGGCACCTCCTCCGATTCCACAGCGCGATATTCAGTCTTTAATCCCGTATCTGATCACCGGAATGGTTTTTAATTAATAGTAACGGTAGAGAAAAAAAAAAAAAAACACGATTCTTGCCCAGCTGTCCAGGTTATACCCTTATATTTCTGTTACTGCTTTTAAGTCAGGAAAAGTCGGAAAAAAAAAATAAAAAAAAAACACGAACAAGAAAACAGGGGAGGTCACAATACTACCATCTCTGCAATAATCTCCCAATGTCCGTACTGGGCAATTTTAAGACGTATAAGCATCAGAGGGAAAGTTTATGAAACTACTTGAAAGTGGCATTCCAAACTATAAATCAGTTCAACAGAGATCCCGCCATCAGATACAGCCTAGCCTTCTCTCAGAGCAGATGTAATGCCTCTTAACACGGGGTTACAATACGGTCTCTTGTATACAGCACTCACCACTCCCGTGCTGCACACGTGCTGATTCCCCGTCCTCTCTCTCCCCCGTGCTACTCTGCTGAAGCCAATCTACTCGGTCCTCTGTCCTCTCCCTAAGGGGTTGAAGCACCGCTCCTTGCCAGCGTGCCTCGGCTATCCAGAAAAAAGCGTGGCCCCGCCGTCCTCACAGAGGTTCCTTATTACCTCCTCCGCCGTCCCGAGGATGCGTGGCGCTTCTCCAAACCGAACGGCTTCAGTCTCTCCAGTCTCCGCTGCTCCCAGAGACTTAACAACATTTGTCACTGCTCCTCTCACAGGTTTTGAGTCTTTGATCCCCATAATAAATGTGAACAAGAATGAAGATTGGATCAATTACATAAACTACAACCAACAAAGATACGAGAATTACACTAAAGATGCCCTCCAGGGAATTGCTGGCCAGTTACCCCCCCACTTCCTACGACATTCCAGAACCGGATGGCCTTAGACATGCTGTTAGCTGAGAAAGGAGGTGTCTGTAAAAATAGAAAAAATAGGAACCTGTTGCACCTACATTCCTGATAATACCGGCCCAAATGGTAAAGTAAATTTAGCTATAAAGAAATGAGAAGATTTGTCATTGGAGTTGAAGAAGAACTCCGGTATTACAGACCCATGGGATCAATATTTTAGCTGGATGAGTGGGTGGCAGAAGGTGCTCGCCCAGATAGGGGTAACGGTACTAATAATCCTGGTTCTTTTACCCCCCGATTGTATGCTGTATTCTACCTTTCGTAAAGAAGTTAATGAGCAAGGCTGTAGACAACAGCCCACCTACATCTCTCCACCAAGAAGAAGAGGACCCTCTTATGATGGAGGATGACAAACCCTTCACTCCTCTACAGTCACTCCCTGTCCAAAATCTCACAATCCTCTAGGGTTATAGGGGTAGATAGCACCTGATTGCCCTTCTCCAGCTGTAACGAGGGGGGTAGTGAACTAGTTGCTGCCCAACTCTATATACAGCTTAAAAAGAGTTGCTGAGGAGAATGGGCCAGGTGAGGAGGACCTTTAGATGAGGGACAGAAGAAAATAGACATTTTAGGGAGGACTGTGAAGGAATGTAATGTACATAATGATAATCAGAAAATGTCTATTTGCTTATGTGTATACATGTTCCCATGCTCCTTACTTATTATGTAGTATACAGATTGGCTCTTAAAGATGGCGTCCACACCCTACATCCCCCGCCTTAGAAGAATGCATATGAGATAAGAGAACCAGCTTCAACCAAACTTCAAGTTTCTCCATTTCTCTTGTATTTCAATCAATGAGATGTACCAATTAGACTGACATAGTAATGACGTATCTTTCTGTATAAAATATCAACACCGCCCACCCGAGGTCCCCCTCACCCAGTCTATAGATTGCATTCAGATGATTTTTGCCACCCAAATGCATTATTTTACATTCTACATTGAACCTCATTTTCCATGTAGTTGCCCCTCCCCCCATTCATTTGTTCAGATCTTCTTGGAAGGTTTCCACATCCTGCGGAGAAGTTATTGCCCTGCTTAGCTTCGTATCGTCCACAAATACAGAGATTGAGCTGTTTACCCCATCCTCCAGGTCCCAGCACAGAACCTTGGGGGTCCCCACTACCCACCTCGACCATTCCGAGTACTCCCCATTTATCACCACCCTCTGAACTCGCCCTTGTAGCCAGTTTTCAATCCAAGTACTCACCCTATGGTCCATGCCAACCGACCTTATTTTGTACAGTAAAAATTTACGGGGGAACTGTGTCAAATGCTTTTGCAAAATCCAGATATACCACATCTACGGGCCTTCCTTTATCTACATACACCACATCTACGGGCCTTCCTTTATCTAGATACACCACATCTACGGGCCTTCCTTTATCTAGATACACCACGTCTACGGACATTCCTTTATCTAGATACACCACGTCTACGGACCTTCCTTTATCTAGATACACCACGTCTACGGACCTTCCTTTATCCAGATACACCACGTCTACGGGCCTTCCTTTATCTACATACACCACATCTACGGGCCTTCCTTTATCCAGATATACCACATGTACGGGCCTTCCTTTATCTAGATACACCATGTCTACGGACCTTCCTTTATCTAGATACACCACGTCTACGGACCTTCCTTTATCCAGATACACCACTTCTACGGACCTTCCTTTATCCAGATACACCACGTCTACGGGCCTTCCTTTATCCAGATACACCACGTCTACGGACCTTCCTTTATCCAGATACACCACGTCTACGGACCTTCCTTTATCTAGATACACCACGTCTACGGGCCTTCCTTTATCTAGATACACCACGTCTACGAGCCTTCCTTTATCTAGATACACCACGTCTACGGACCTTCCTTTATCTAGATACACCACTTCTACGGACCTTCCTTTATCCAGATACACCACGTCTACGGGCCTTCCTTTATCTAGATACACCACGTCTACGGGCCTTCCTTTATCCAGATATACCACGTCTACGGGCCTTCCTTTATCCAGATACACCACGTCTACGGACCTTCCTTTATCTAGATACACCACGTCTACGGGCCTTCCTTTATCTAGATACACCACGTCTACGAGCCTTCCTTTATCTAGATACACCACATCTACGGGCATTCCTTTATCTAGATACACCACGTCTACGGGCCTTCCTTTATCTAGATACACCACATCTACGGACCTTCCTTTATCTAGATACACCACGTCTACGGGCCTTCCTTTATCTAGATACACCACGTCTACGGGCCTTCCTTTATCTAGATACACCACATCTACGGGCCTTCCTTTATCTAGATACACCACATCTACGGGCCTTCCTTTATACAGATACACCACGTCTACGGACCTTCCTTTATCTAGATACACCACGTCTACGGACCTTCCTTTATCTAGATACTCCATGTCTACGGACCTTCCTTTATCTAGATACACCACGTCTACGGACCTTCCTTTATACAGATACACCACGTCTACGGATCTTCCTTTATCTAGATACACCACGTCTACGGACCTTCCTTTATCTAGATACACCACGTCTACGGACCTTCCTTTATCTAGATACTCCATGTCTACGGACCTTCCTTTATCTAGATACACCACGTCTACGGACCTTCCTTTATACAGATACACCACGTCTACGGACCTTCCTTTATCTAGATACACCACGTTTACGGACCTTCCTTTATACAGATACACCACGTCTATGGACCTTTCTTTATCTAGATACACCACGTCTACGGGCCTTCCTTTATCCAGATACACCACGTCTACGGGCCTTCCTTTATCCAGATACACCACGTCTACGGGCCTTCCTTTATCTAGATACACCATGTCTACGGGCCTTCCTTTATCCAGATACACCACGTCTACGGGCCTTCCTTTATCCAGATACACCACGTCTACGGGCCTTCCTTTATCTAGATACACCATGTGTATGGGCCTTCCTTTATCCAGATACACCACGTCTACAGGCATTCCTTTATCCATATACACCACGTCTATGGGCCTTCCTTTATCTAGATACACCACGTCTACGGGCCTTCCTTTATCCAGATACACCACGTCTACGGGCCTTCCTTTATCTAGATACACCATGTGTATGGGCCTTCCTTTATCCAGATACACCACATCTACGGGCCTTCCTTTATCCATATACACCACGTCTACGGGCCTTCCTTTATCTAGATACACCACGTCTATGGGCCTTCCTTTATCTAGATACACCACGTCTACAGGCATTCCTTTATCCATATACACCACGTCTACGGGCCTTCCTTTATCTAGATACACCACGTCTATGGGCCTTCCTTTATCTAGATACACCACGTCTACGGGTCTTCCTTTATCTAGATACACCATGTGTATGGGCCTTCCTTTATCTAGATACACCACGTCTATGGGCCTTCCTTTATCTAGATACAACACGTCTACGGGTCTTCCTTTATCTAGATACACCACGTCTCCGGGCCTTCCTTTATCTAAATACACCACGTCTCCGGGCTTTCCTTTATCTAGATACACCACGTCTACGGGCCTTCCTTTATCTAGATACACCACGTCTACGGGCCTTCCTTTATCTAGATACACCACGTCTACGGGCCTTCCTTTATCTAGATACACCACATCTACAGGCCTTCCTTTATCTAGATACCCCACGTCTTCAGACCTTCCTTTATCCAGATACACCACATCTACGGACCTTCCTTTATCTAGATACACCACGTCTACGGGCCTTCCTTTATCTAGATACACCACGTCTACGGGCCTTCCTTTATCTAGATACACCACGTCTACGAGCCTTGCTTTATCTAGATACACCACGTCTACGAGCCTTCCTTTATCTAGATACACCACATCTACGGGCCTTCCTTTATCCAGATACACCACGTCTACGGACCTTCCTTTATCTAGATACACCACGTCTACGGGCCTTCCTTTATCTAGATACACCACGTCTACGGACCTTCCTTTATCTAGATACACCACGTCTACGGGCCTTCCTTTATCTAGATACACCACGTCTACGGGCCTTCCTTTATCTAGATACACCACATCTACGGGTCTTCCTTTATCCAGATACACCACGTCTACGGACCTTCCTTTATCTAGATACACCACGTCTACGGGCCTTCCTTTATCTAGATACACCACGTCTACGGGCCTTCCTTTATCTAGATACACCACGTCTACGGGCCTTCCTTTATCTAGATACACCACGTCTACGGGCCTTCCTTTATCTAGATAAACCACGTCTACGGACCTTCCTTTATCTAGATACACCACGTCTACGGGCCTTCCTTTATCTAGATACATCACGTCTACGGGCCTTCCTTTATCTAGATACACCACATCTACGGGCCTTCCTTTATCTAGATACACCACGTCTACGGGCCTTCCTTTATGTAGCGTCTTCAGACCTTCCTTTATCCAGATACACCACATCTACGGGCCTTCCTTTATCTAGATACACCACATCTACGGGCCTTCCTTTATCTAGATACACCATGTCTACGGGCCTTCCTTTATCCAGATACACCACGTCTACGGGCCTTCCTTTATCTAGATACACCACGTCTACGGGCCTTCCTTTATCTAGATACACCACGTCTACGGGCCTTCCTTTATGTAGCGTCTACGGGCCTTCCTTTATCTAGATACACCAAGTCTACGGGCCTTCCTTTATCTAGATACACCACATCTACGGACCTTCCTTTATCTAGATGGCAACTCACCTCCTCATAGAAGGTTAATAGATTGGTTTGGCAAGAACGATTCTTCATGAATCCATGCTGATTACTGCTAATGATACCATTCTCATTACTAAAATCTTGTATACAGTCCCTTATCATCCCCTCCAAGAGTTTACATACTATTGATGTTGGGCTGACTGGTCTGTAATTCCCAGGGATGTATTTTGGGCCCTTTTAAATATTGGTGCTACATTGGCTTTTCTCCAATCAGCTGGTACCATTCCAGTCAGTAGACTGTCAGTAAAAATTAGGAACAATGGTCTGGCAATTACTTGACTGAGTTCCCCAAGTACCCTTGGGTGCAAGCCATCTGGTCCCAGTGATTTATTAATGTTAAGTTTCCCAAGTCTAATTCTAATTCTGTCCTCTGTTAACCATGGAGGTGCTTCCTGTGATGTGTCCTGAGGATAAACACTTTGGTTACTGAAGCCCCCCGATTCCCTCGTGAAGAATGAGGAGAAGAATAAATTCAATACCTTCACCATCTCCCCATCCTTTGTAACCAGATGTCCTTCCTCATTCTTTACGGGGCCAATATGGTCTGTCCTCCCTTTTTTTGCTGTTTACATACTTAAAGAATTTATTGGGATTTTTTTGCTCTCCTCCGCTATGTGTCTTTCGTGTTCTATCCTAATTGTATTCTTACATTTCCTGTTGCATTCATTATAAAGTCTGAATGCTGATGATGATCCCTCAAACTTGTATTTTTTGAAGGTCTTCTCCTTTGCTTTTATATACATTTTTACATTGGAGTTAAGCCATCCAGGACTTTTGTTCACTCTTTTAAATGTATTACCAAATGGGATGCATTGGCTAATGCCCTTATTTAATATACTCTTAAAGCAAACCCATCTCTCCTCCGTCTTCTTTGTTCCTAATATTTTATCCCAATTAAATGCCTTATAGCAAGGTTCGTAGTTTAGGGAAGTTGGCTCTTTTGAAATTCAGTGTCTTAGAATTCCCCTTATGGTTCCTATTTGTGTGATTTATATGGAAGCCAATTGACCTGTGATCGCTGTTCCCTAAATTGCCCCGTATTTCCACATCTGTGATCAGGTCTGTATTGTTGGTAATCAGTAGATCCAGCTTTATTTCTAGTTGGTGCGTCTACCATCTGACCCATGAAATTGTCCTGCAAGACATTTAGGAACTGGCGAGCCTTAGATGAATGTGCGGTTCCCTCCGCCCAGTCTATGTCTGGATAATTAAAATCACCGATTATGATAACACTTCCCATCCTTGCTGCTAATCCAAATTGTGATAGGAGATCCATCTCCCCTTCTCCCTCATGTTAGGGGCCTATAGCATACTCCCAGTATTATTTCCCCCTTAGCTTCACCCCTTTGGAGTTCTACCCATAAGGATTCCACCTCCTCCCTAGCTCCCTTAGTGAGGTCATCTCTCACATTCACTTGTACATTATTCTTGATATATAGGCATACCCTTATCCTTTTGAGGGGACCATGAATGCCAACATGTACTGTGACATACTGAAGCAGAGCATGATCCCCTCCCTTCAGAGACTGGGCCGCAGGGCAGTATTCCAACATGATAATGACCCCAAACACACCTCCAACACCACCACTGCCTTGCTAAAGAAGCTGAGGGTGAAGGTGATGGACTGGCCAAGCATGTCTCCAGACCTAAACCCTATTGATCCTCTGTGGGACATCCTCAAACGGATGGTGGTGGAGGGGAAGGTCTCCAACATCCACCAGCTCCGTGATGTCCTCATGGAGGAGGGGAAGAGGACTCCGGTTGTTATGGATTGTTTAATACTTTGATTAAATGACTATTTTCTATTATATAAAGATATATGTTGAATCTCCTTACTCAAAATGCTTCACCTAGAGACCCCCCTCCCATCGGAGAGAGTCCAGGAGTCCACAAGCCATCATCAGAAAACCTGGATGAAACTGGCCAGGACCCCTTAGATAAGAGTCCTCCAATCTCTGCTTGACAGCACAGAATACACCTGAGATGATGCTTTGCAAACAATGAGCCGTCTCTTACTATAAAGGGGGCTATATGCCCAGAGCCAGGGCCGGATTAACATAGGGGCTATTGGAGCTGCAGCTCCAGGCCCCTTTCTCAAGATAGGCCCATTTGCCCCAAAAAAAAAAAAATCAATAAAAAATAAAACAGATGTACTTCTAGGATTGTAGCTTGGCGATCAGGAGTCACAGTGACCCCACATTTGGTGGGTAGGTAGCTAAAGACCCCCTCCAGCACTGGTTAAAATATGGGGCCTCTATCATCTGTTCCGGAGATACGGGGCTGCTTGCGCAGCCTGTCAGAAGCTGCATACAGAGCGGCAGTATAAATACAAGCTTTAACACTCTGCAGCAGACGGAGAGGATGACCTCACACTGCTTATAATAATTATTTGTATATTACTTATGATAATTAACCCCTTGCCACCCAGACCCATTCTGAGACTTCTCTCCTACATGTAAAAATTATCATTTTTTTATGCTAGAAAATGACTCAACTCTCAAGCTTTATATATTGTTTTAGCAGAGACCCTGTGGAATAAAATGGTGGTCTTTGCAACTTTTTATGTTACATGATATTTTTGGTGGCGTATGTAACCTGTGTGTATCTGGCTCTGATACTAACCAGTGCCTACCCAGGGACTGACTAGTATCTCTCCCCAGTCTGTCCCCACACACCCTCTCACCCGCTGACCTGTGAATGGGGCGATCACTCCTGCAGTGTTATTGTGTTCTGCCAGTCAATACAATGATTAGTGTTGCTAACTATAGCTGGCAGCACTGATTGTTTTGGGGAAAACCTGACAGGCTGGTTGTACTCAAGTCAGTTAATAGGTTGACTTGTGTAAAACCAGATAGCCCATACATAGATCGACTATGGCTGGTCTCTGCTTAAAGCGGAGGTCCACCCTAAAGTGGAGCTTCCACTCATCGGAACCCTCCCCCCCTCCGGCGCCACAATTGGCACCTTTCAGGGGGGGAGGGGGGTGCAGGTACCTGTACAGTACAGTTATCTGCACCCACTTCCGGCGTAGATTCTGCAGAAGCTACGCCCCTTTCCGCAGAATCTACGCTGCTTTCCGAAGGTCCCCCGCTACATGCTGGGAAATACACAGGTCCCAGAGACTGCGGGGACCATCATTATTGCGCAGCGCGACTCGCGCATGCGCCGTAGGGAACTGGGAAATGAAGCCGCAAAGCTCCACTTCCTGATTCCCATACCCAAGATGGCGGCGGCAGCACCCGAGAGACGATCGAGAGATCAGCTTCGGGTGCCGACATCGCGGGCGCGCTGGGCGGGTAAGTGTCATTATTTTAAAAGTCAGCAGCTGCAGTATTTGTAGCTGCTGGCTTTAAAAAAAAAACGGTGGACTCCCGCTTTAATAGGTGTCATTTCAATCCATGTCTGGCCCGATTAACCACTACGCAGTCCCTAAACATCCTTCCACAAACCTTTACATTTTTCCTTCCCAGATTACTTCATCTTCCTCTCCCATACATAGTGCTCACTGTCATACTCTCCACACTTTTCTCCTATACATAGTGCCCACTGTCATACCCTCCACACTTCTCTCCTATACATAGTGCCCACTGTCATACTCTCCACACTTCTCTCCTATACATAGTGCCCACTGTCATACTCTCCACACTATTCTTCTATACACAACGCCCTCTGTCATATCCTACACACTCCTCTCTTGTACATAGTGCCCAGCGTCATACCCTCCCTCCACACTCCTCTCCTGTAATTACTGCTTACTGTCATACTCTCCACACTTCTCTCCTATATATACTGCTCACGGTCATACTCTCCACACTTCTCTCCTATACATAGTGCCCACTGTCATACTCTCCACACTATTCTTCTATACACAACGCCCTCTGTCATATCCTACACACTCCTCTCTTGTACATAGTGCCCAGCGTCATACCCTCCCTCCACACTCCTCTCCTGTAATTACTGCTCACTGTCATACTCTCCACACTTCTGTCCTATACATAGTGCCCACTGTCATACTCTCCACACTATTCTTCTATACACAACGCCCTCTGTCATATCCTACACACTCCTCTCTTGTACATAGTGCCCAGCGTCATACCCTCCCTGCACACTCCTCTCCTCTTACTGCTTACTGTCCTACTCTCCACACTTCTCTCCTGTACATAGTGCCCACTGTCATACCCTCCACACTCCTGTACATAGTGCCCACTGTCATACCCTCCACACTCCTCTACATATTGCTCACTGTCATACCCTCCACACTCTTCTCTTATACATAGTGCCCAATGTCATACCCTCTACACTCCTCTGCTGTGCATACTGCCCACTGTCATACCCTCCACACTCCTCTCCTGTACATAGTGCCTTCTGCCATACCCTCTGCACTCCTCTCATGTACATAGTGCCCACTGTTAGACCCTCTACACTCCTCTCCCTCACCTGCACATACTTCTCCCTTTTATACCATCCATACTCCTCTCCTATGCCTCTTACCCACAAAAACTGTTCTTTAAAATTATACTGAATATCCTCAATGTTACCAGCTCTAGAATGGGCACTTTTGTCAGTTCAACTAAAGGAAATCTCACAGTCCTCATATTTGTTCTGCCCCATTATTAGTACTTATTTCATTTTGTAATTACTATTGTGATGTATAGAGGAACACGGGGGGATGTCAGCTACTCTAAATATAGCACTTGTAAAAAAAACACCCTGAAAATATTTGTGAAATATTGACAACTATTCACTTAGGCACTGCCCAAGGGCCACAGGGTCAGTAGGGGGCCCCATGAGAGGCTCCTGTGATAGTAAAGCGGTAGTAAACTTTTCTATCATTACTACTTTTTAGAGGCTCAGCATATTAGCACATTAGGGTACACTTAAATTGTCAGACCAAGCCCTCCAGTGCTGTGCTGTGCTCAGTCCGGCGGGGCCCGGGCACTTCCATCTTCACCCGGACTTCCTTCTGGGTTCTGTGCCTTCGGTCACTTGCCTTGGCCAGGCTGCGTTGATGTCATTCCCACACATGCTCATGTGCGTCCTCTCTCTCCCATCCCCCCCTTTCTCTCTCATCCTCCCTCCCTTAACCCTCACACCTCTATCATCCCCTTTCTCTCTCTCTTATCCTCCCTTTCTCTCTTTAATTTAATTTGTTATAACAAAAAATAGTTAGCATTTTTATTTATTTATTGTTTATAAAAGGCCCCACCAAACTCCTCAGCACCAGGCCCATGATGTTCTTAATCTGGCCCTGCCCAGAGCAATAAAGGAAGCTTTTCACTGAACAGTGTGTGTCAGCGTACTCCTTCTAAACATGCATGCATGGACATTTGAATTAGACCAGGTGCAGATAACTCGGCCAGAGATTTGTCTGGGATCCAAAACACATCGACAACCTGTGAAGCTCTGCTGACCTCCATGCCCAAGAGGGTGAAGGCAGTGCTGGAAAATAATGGCGGCCACACAAAATATTGACACTTTTTGGGTCCAATTTGGACATTTTCACTTAGGGGTGTACTGACTTTTGTTGCCAGCGGTTTAGACATTAATGGCTGTGTGTTGAGTTATTTTGAGGGGACAGGAAATTTACACTGTTATACAAGCTGTACACTCACTACTTTACATTGTAGACAAGTGTCATTTCTTCAGTGTTGTCACATGAAAAGAGAGAAGAAAACATTTACAGAAATGTGACTGAGGGGTGTACTTACTTTTGTCACATACTATATAATTTATTTATTAGATGTGCCACTTAGGGAGGATTTCCTTTTAGATTTCTATTCTTTAGTCTAATGGCTGACTAAGAATGTCATCCGCTGCCGATCACGGCTCCCTTAACACCTGTAAATGCTGGAGGTGGATCTATAGAAGGTCTATCAGTTGGACACGTCGGTGTGATCATTATGCACAACTATCTATGTGAAGCGCATCTACCTAGACTACCTGCTGGTGTCCCACGGGGGCTACTGTGGGGATCTCAATAAATGGCATTTGGAACTTGCATGAGGTTCAGCAGGTTCTTATTTGTACATTAAGGAGAAGTCCAGCCTGAGCTCGTTAGGCTGGGCACCTCCTATGGGTCCAGGAGGAAAGTTTTCAGCAGAGAGAAGTGTGAAGACCACTCTCCGCTGACGTCACGGATATCAGTCCAGGCACCGTCTCATCCCGAATCTCTGGGAGTCCGCCAGGTGCCTGGACTGATAGCCGTCTCATCCCGACTCTGGGAGTCCGTCGGGTGCCTGGACTGATAGCCGTCTCATCCCAACTCTGGGAGTCCGTCGGGTGCCTGGACTGATAGCCGTCTCATCCCGACTCTGGCAGTCCGCCAGGTGCCTGGACTGATAGCCGTCTCATCCCGACTCTGGCAGTCCGCCAGGTGCCTGGACTGATAGCCGTCTCATCCCGACTCTGGCAGTCCGCCAGGTGCCTGGACTGATAGCCGTCTCATCCCGACTCTGGGAGTCCGCCAGGTGCCTAAACTGATAGTCGTCTCATCCCGACTCTGGCAATCCGCCAGGTGCCTGGACTGATAACCGTCTCATCCCGAATCTCTGGCAGTCCGCCAGGTGCCTGGACTGATAGCCATCTCATCCCGACTCTGGCAATCCGCCAGGTGCCTGGACTGATAGCCGTCTCATCCCGACTCTGGGAGTCCGCCAGGTGCCTGGACTGATAACCGTCTCATCCCGACTCTGGGAGTCCGCCAGGTGCCTGGACTGATAACCGTCTCATCCCGACTCTGGCAGTCCACCAGGTGCCTGGACTGATAACCGTCTCATCCCGACTCTGGGAGTCCGCCAGGTGCCTGGACTGATAGCCGTCTCATCCCTAATCTGGCAGTCCGCCAGGTGCCTGGACTGATAACCGTCTCATCCCGACTCTGGCAGTCCGCCGGGTGCCTGGACTGATAGCCGTCTCATCCCGACTCTGGCAGTCCGCCGGGTGCCTGGACTGATAGCCGTCTCATCCCGACTCTGGGAGTCCGCCAGGTGCCTGGACTGATAGCCGTCTCATCCCGACTCTGGCAGTCCACCAGGTGCCTGGACTGATAGCCGTCTCATCCCGACTCTGGCAGTCCACCAGGTGCCTGGACTGATAACCGTCTCATCCCGACTCTGGGAGTCCGCCAGGTGCCTGGACTGATAGCCGTCTCATCCCGACTCTGGGAGTCCGTCGGGTGCCTGGACTGATAGCCGTCTCATCCCGACTCTGGCAGTCCACCAGGTGCCTGGACTGATAGCCGTCTCATCCCGACTCTGGGAGTCCACCAGGTGCCTGGACTGATAGCCGTCTCATCCCGACTCTGGCAGTCCACCAGGTGCCTGGACTGATAACCGTCTCATCCCGACTCTGGGAGTCCGCCAGGTGCCTGGACTGATAGCCGTCTCATCCCGACTCTGGGAGTCCACCAGGTGCCTGGACTGATAACCGTCTCATCCCGACTCTGGGAGTCCGCCAGGTGCCTGGACTGATAGCCGTCTCATCCCGACTCTGGGAGTCCGTCGGGTGCCTGGACTGATAGCCGTCTCATCCCGACTCTGGGAGTCCGCCAGGTGCCTGGACTGATAACCGTCTCATCCCGACTCTGGGAGTCCGCCAGGTGCCTGGACTGATAACCGTCTCATCCCGACTCTGGGAGTCCGCCAGGTGCCTGGACTGATAGCCGTCTCATCCCGACTCTGGCAGTCCACCAGGTGCCTGGACTGATAACCGTCTCATCCCGAATCTCTGGGAGTCCGCCAGGTGCCTGGACTGATAGCCGTCTCATCCCGACTCTGGGAGTCCGTCGGGTGCCTGGACTGATAGCCGTCTCATCCTGACTCTGGGAGTCCGCCAGGTGCCTGGACTGATAACCGTCTCATCCCGACTCTGGGAGTCCCCCAGGTGCCTGGACTGATAGCCGTCTCATCCCGACTCTGGCAGTCCACCAGGTGCCTGGACTGATAGCCGTCTCATCCCGACTCTGGGAGTCCACCAGGTGCCTGGACTGATAGCCGTCTCATCCCGACTCTGGCAGTCCACCAGGTGCCTGGACTGATAGCCGTCTCATCCCGACTCTGGCAGTCCACCAGGTGCCTGGACTGATAGCCGTCTCATCCCGACTCTGGCAGTCCACCAGGTGCCTGGACTGATAGCCGTCTCATCCCGACTCTGGGAGTCCACCAGGTGCCTGGACTGATAGCCGTCTCATCCCGACTCTGGCAGTCCACCAGGTGCCTGGACCGATAACCGTCTCATCCCGAATCTCTGGGAGTCCGCCAGGTGCCTGGACTGATAGCCGTCTCATCCCGACTCTGGGAGTCCGTCGGGTGCCTGGACTGATAGCCGTCTCATCCTGACTCTGGGAGTCCGCCAGGTGCCTGGACTGATAACCGTCTCATCCCGACTCTGGGAGTCCGCCAGGTGCCTGGACTGATAGCCGTCTCATCCCGACTCTGGCAGTCCACCAGGTGCCTGGACTGATAGCCGTCTCATCCCGACTCTGGCAGTCCACCAGGTGCCTGGACTGATAACCGTCTCATCCCGAATCTCTGGGAGTCCGCCAGGTGCCTGGACTGATAGCCGTCTCATCCCGACTCTGGGAGTCCGTCGGGTGCCTGGACTGATAGCCGTCTCATCCTGACTCTGGGAGTCCGCCAGGTGCCTGGACTGATAACCGTCTCATCCCGACTCTGGGAGTCCCCCAGGTGCCTGGACTGATAGCCGTCTCATCCCGACTCTGGCAGTCCACCAGGTGCCTGGACTGATAGCCGTCTCATCCCGACTCTGGGAGTCCACCAGGTGCCTGGACTGATAGCCGTCTCATCCCGACTCTGGCAGTCCACCAGGTGCCTGGACTGATAGCCGTCTCATCCCGACTCTGGCAGTCCACCAGGTGCCTGGACTGATAGCCGTCTCATCCCGACTCTGGCAGTCCACCAGGTGCCTGGACTGATAGCCGTCTCATCCCGACTCTGGCAGTCCACCAGGTGCCTGGACTGATAGCCGTCTCATCCCGACTCTGGGAGTCCACCAGGTGCCTGGACTGATAGCCGTCTCATCCCGACTCTGGCAGTCCACCAGGTGCCTGGACTGATAACCGTCTCATCCCGAATCTCTGGGAGTCCGCCAGGTGCCTGGACTGATAGCCGTCTCATCCCGACTCTGGGAGTCCGTCGGGTGCCTGGACTGATAGCCGTCTCATCCTGACTCTGGGAGTCCGCCAGGTGCCTGGACTGATAACCGTCTCATCCCGACTCTGGGAGTCCGCCAGGTGCCTGGACTGATAGCCGTCTCATCCCGACTCTGGCAGTCCACCAGGTGCCTGGACTGATAGCCGTCTCATCCCGACTCTGGCAGTCCACCAGGTGCCTGGACTGATAACCGTCTCATCCCGAATCTCTGGGAGTCCGCCAGGTGCCTGGACTGATAGCCGTCTCATCCCGACTCTGGGAGTCCGTCGGGTGCCTGGACTGATAGCCGTCTCATCCTGACTCTGGGAGTCCGCCAGGTGCCTGGACTGATAACCGTCTCATCCCGACTCTGGGAGTCCCCCAGGTGCCTGGACTGATAGCCGTCTCATCCCGACTCTGGCAGTCCACCAGGTGCCTGGACTGATAGCCGTCTCATCCCGACTCTGGCAGTCCACCAGGTGCCTGGACTGATAACCGTCTCATCCCGAATCTCTGGGAGTCCGCCAGGTGCCTGGACTGATAGCCGTCTCATCCCGACTCTGGGAGTCCGTCGGGTGCCTGGACTGATAGCCGTCTCATCCCGACTCTGGGAGTCCGTCGGGTGCCTGGACTGATAGCCGTCTCATCCCGACTCTGGGAGTCCGTCGGGTGCCTGGACTGATAGCCGTCTCATCCCGACTCTGGGAGTCCGTCAGGTGCCTGGACTGATAGCTGTCTCATCCCGACTCTGGGAATCCGCCGGGTGCCTGGACTGATAGCCGTCTCATCCCGACTCTGGGAGTCCGCCAGGTGCCTGGACTGATAGCCGTCTCATCCCGACTCTGGCAGTCCGCCAGGTGCCTGGACTGATAGCCATCTCATCCCGACTCTGGGAGTCCGCCAGGTGCCTGGACTGATAGCCATCTCATCCCGACTCTGGGAGTCCACCAGGTGCCTAAACTGATAGTCGTCTCATCCCGACTCTGGGAGTCCGCCAGGTGCCTGGACTGATAGCCGTCTCATCCCGACTCTGGGAGTCCGCCGGGTGCCTGGACTGATAGCCATCCCATCCAGACTCTGGGAGTCCGCCAGGTGCCTGGACTGATAGCCGTCTCATCCCGACTCTGGCAGTCCACCAGGTGCCTGGACTGATAGCCGTCTCATCCCGACTCTGGCAGTCCGCCAGGTGCCTGGACTGATAGCCGTCTCATCCCGACTCTGGGAGTCCGCCGGGTGCCTGGACTGATAGCCATCCCATCCAGACTCTGGGAGTCCGCCAGGTGCCTGGACTGATAGCCGTCTCATCCCGACTCTGGCAGTCCACCAGGTGCCTGGACTGATAGCCGTCTCATCCCGACTCTGGCAGTCCACCAGGTGCCTGGACTGATAGCCGTCTCATCCCGACTCTGGCAGTCCGCCAGGTGCCTGGACTGATAGCCGTCTCATCCCGACTCTGGGAGTCCGCCAGGTGCCTGGACTGATAGCCGTCTCATCCCGACTCTGGGAGTCCGCCAGGTGCCTGGACTGATAGCCATCTCATCCCGACTCTGGGAGTCCGCCAGGTGCCTGGACTGATAGCTGTCTCATCCCGACTCTGGGAGTCCGCCGGGTGCCTGGACTGATAGCCGTCTCATCCCGACTCTGGGAGTCCGCCAGGTGCCTGGACTGATAGCCGTCTCATCCCGACTCTGGGAGTCCGTCAGGTGCCTGGACTGATAGCCGTCTCATCCCGACTCTGGCAGTCCACCAGGTGCCTGGACTGATAGCCATCTCATCCCGACTCTGGCAGTCCACCAGGTGCCTGGACTGATAGCCGTCTCATCCCGACTCTGGGAGTCCGCCAGGTGCCTGGACTGAGTCCGCCAGGTGCCTGGACTGATAGCCGTCTCATCCCGACTCTGGGAGTCCGCCAGGTGCCTGGACTGATAGCCGTCTCATCCCGACTCTGGGAATCCGCCAGGTGCCTGGACTGATAGCCGTCTCATCCCGAATCTCTGGGAGTCCGCCAGGTGCCTGGACTGATAGCTGTCTCATCCCGAATCTCTGGGAGTCCGCCAGGTGCCTGGACTGATAGCCGTCTCATCCCGAATCTCTGGGAGTCCGCCAGGTGCCTGGACTGATAGCCGTCTCATCCCGAATCTGGGAGTCCGCCGGGTGCCTGGACTGATAGCCGTCTCATCCCGACTCTGGAAGTCCGCCGGGTGCCTGGACTGATAACCGTCTCATCCCGACTCTGGGAGTCCGCCGGGTGCCTGGACTGATAGCCGTCTCATCCCGACTCTGGGAGTCCGTCGGGTGCCTGGACTGATAGCCGTCTCATCCCGACTCTGGGAGTCCGTCGGGTGCCTGGACTGATAGCCGTCTCATCCCGACTCTGGGAGTCCGTCGGGTGCCTGGACTGATAGCCGTCTCATCCCGACTCTGGGAGTCCGTCGGGTGCCTGGACTGATAGCCGTCTCATCCCGACTCTGGGAGTCCGTCGGGTGCCTGGACTGATAGCCGTCTCATCCCGACTCTGGGAGTCCGTCGGGTGCCTGGACTGATAGCCGTCTCATCCCGACTCTGGGAGTCCGTCGGGTGCCTGGACTGATAGCCGTCTCATCCCGACTCTGGGAGTCCGTCGGGTGCCTGGACTGATAGCCGTCTCATCCCGACTCTGTAAGTCCGCCAGGTGCCTGGACTGATAGCCGTCTCATCCCGACTCTGGGAGTCCGCCGGGTGCCTGGACTGATAGCCGTCTCATCCCGACTCTGGGAGTCCGTCGGGTGCCTGGACTGATAGCCGTCTCATCCGGACTCTGGGAGTCCGTCGGGTGCCTGGACTGATAGCCGTCTCATCCGGACTCTGGGAGTCCGTCGGGTGCCTGGACTGATAGCCGTCTCATCCGGACTCTGGGAGTCCGTCGGGTGCCTGGACTGATAGCCGTCTCATCCCGACTCTGGGAGTCCGTCGGGTGCCTGGACTGATAGCCGTCTCATCCCGACTCTGGGAGTCCGTCGGGTGCCTGGACTGATAGCCGTCTCATCCCGACTCTGGAAGTCCGCCAGGTGCCTGGACTGATAGCCGTCTCATCCCGACTCTGGGAGTCCGCCAGGTGCCTGGACTGATAACCGTCTCATCCCGACTCTGGGAGTCCGCCGGGTGCCTGGACTGATAGCCGTCTCATCCCGACTCTGGGAGTCCGCCGGGTGCCTGGACTGATAGCCGTCTCATCCCGACTCTGGGAATCCGCCGGGTGCCTGGACTGATAGCCGTCTCATCCCGACTCTGGGAATCCGCCGGGTGCCTGGACTGATAGCCGTCTCATCCCGACTCTGGGAGTCCGCCGGGTGCCTGGACTGATAGCCGTCTCATCCCGACTCTGGGAGTCCGCCAGGTGCCTGGACAAATAGCCGTCTCATCCCGACTCTGGCAATCCGCCGGGTGCCTGGACTGATAGCCATCTCAGCCCCCCCCAGTGAGCCTCTACCACACAACCCAGCGCTCCATTGATTGACAGGCAGTGGCTCTCTGCTCACGGAGCTCTGAAAACTGAGTGAAGAAGCGCAGGGGGACCGATGCTGCATCCACCTAGGTGCAGTAACCCTTATTCCCACACAGAGGCGAGCCAGGGCTGGTACTCACGCAAGGGTTCCATCAGGCTCATGCACTTCCCCTGGAGCAGCGAGTTCTTTTCACTCCTCCTCCATAGGGCCCTGCTGAGGGAAACGCATCAGTATGGAAAACACCTTCTCTGAGCCCAATCAACATACGTCACTTCCAGCAATTGATGGGGCACTGAAGAGGAATTGGGTTTAGCAGCCTCCAGAACCCCGATCCAAAGACTTTTGGAGCAGAGGATTCCGGCAGCAGTAACTCCAAGCTAGTATGCACCACATGTTCCAGAAAGCCCACCGTGTGCCATGCCTTTCTGCCCCTTCGGAACACCCCTTCTGCAGTATATCCCTCTACCTGCATAAAGAAGCCTTCAACCCCTTCACTGCCACAAGGCCTAAGGTGTCAGAGAACCGCCCCAAGCTGGCCAGGTCAGAGCGCTCTGCTGTAAACGCATGGCTGCTTCGGTAAACTTACATCACATTGGTGCTCCAGGGCATTTGCGATTAGATTAATAGCAATGACCAGTCGCTGAGAAGCCTCCAATCAAACCACTTCATTCAAAAAGTTCAGACCCCGGGGGATGAAACTAAACCCCATATCCCCCATCCCCCATCATAGAAATAAATCAATGAAATAATAACACAAAGAAAGTAAAAAAGTGCAAACATGGTCCGGCCACTTGTAAAAAGTGATTTGCGGCAGAGAAAGGTTAAAGGTCAGATACCGAACCCCAAATGCCACATACCTGAAAATTCTGCGTCAGTCCATCTTCCGTGTTCACGGGGCTTCCAGGGTGACGAGGAGTGGGGTGTCCCTCTATGTATCCACCTACAGAGAACACACACTCTTTAATATTAGGTGCCACTTAGCAGTTTGCATGGGACAAAGCTTATAAATAGCAGGACCTTGAATTATTATCATGTACAATCCACTTTAAATTGCCACATCACAGCCACCAATCACTATTCTCCTCTAGACTGGATGGACATGGAGGAGATCAGAGAACTACCATTCACTATTCTCCTCTAGACTGGATGAACATGGAGGAGATCAGAGAACTACCATTCACTATTCTCCTCTAGACTGGATGAACATGGAGGAGATCAGAGAGCCACCATTCACTATTCTCCTCTAGACTGGATGAACATGGAGGAGATCAGAGAACTACCAATCACTATTCTCCTCTAGACTGGATGAACATGGAGGAGATCAGAGAGCCACCATTCACTATTCTCCTCTAGACTGGATGAACATGGAGGAGATCAGAGAACTACCAATCACTATTCTCCTCTAGACTGGATGAACATGGAGGAGATCAGAGAACTACCATTCACTATTCTCCTCTAGACTGGATGAACATGGAGGAGATCAGAGAACTACCAATCACTATTCTCCTCTAGACTGGATGAACATGGAGGAGATCAGAGAGCCACCATTCACTATTCTCCTCTAGACTGGATGAACATGGAGGAGATCAGAGAACTACCAATCACTATTCTCCTCTAGACTGGATGAACATGGAGGAGATCAGAGAACTACCATTCACTATTCTCCTCTAGACTGGATGAACATGGAGGAGATCAGAGAACTACCAATCACTATTCTCCTCTAGACTGGATGAACATGGAGGAGATCAGAGAACTACCAATCACTATTCTCCTCTAGACTGGATGAACATGGAGGAGATCAGAGAACTACCAATCACTATTCTCCTCTAGACTGGATGAACATGGAGGAGATCAGAGAACTACCAATCATTATTCTCCTCTAGACTGGATGAACATGGAGGAGATCACACCACCCCAAAGCCCCAACCGCCACCAATACAGCACCAGACCACCCCAATCCTCACTATTACAGGACCAGACCACCCCTGACCAGCCCACCACTATTAAAATAACCAGACCACCTCAGTCCCCCAGCACACCTCTATTACAGGAAGAGCCCACCGCTGACCAACCCAGCTCTATTCAGAACCAGACCACCTCTGACCCCCAACCCACCTCTATTCAGGACCACACCACCTCTGACCCCCAACCCACCTCTATTCAGGACCAGACCACCTCTGACCCCCAACCCACCGCTATTCAGGACCAGACCACCTCTGACCCCCAACCCACCTCTATTCAGGACCAGACAACCTCTAACCCCCAACCCACCTCTATTCAGGACCAGACCACCTCTGACCCCCATCCCACCTCTATTCAGGACCAGACAACCTCTAACCCCCAACCCACCTCTATTCAGGACCAGACCACCTCTGACCCCCATCCCACCTCTATTCAGGACCAGACCACCTCTAACCCCCAACCCACCTCTATTCAGGACCAGACAACCTCTGACCCCCAACCCACCTCTATTCAGGACCAGACCACCTCTGACCCCCAACCCACCTCTATTCAGGACCAGACCACCTCTGACCCCCAACCCACCTCTATTCAGGACCAGACCACCTCTGACCCCCAACCCACCTCTATTCAGGACCAGACCACCTCTGACCCCCAACCCACCTCTATTCAGGACCAGACCCCCTCTGACCCCCAACCTACCTCTATTCAGGACCAGACCACCTCCGACCCCCAACCTACCTCTATTCAGGACCAGACCACCTCTGACCCCCAACCCACCTCTATTCAGGACACGACAACCTCTGACCCCCAACCCACCTCTATTCAGGTCCAGACCACCTCTGACTCCCAACCCACCTCTATTCAGGACCAGACCACCTCTGACCCCCAACCCTCCTCTATTCAGGACCAGACCATCTCTGACCCCCAACCTACCTCTATTCAGGACCAGACCACCTCTGACCCCCAACCCACCTCTATTCAGGACCAGACAACCTCTGACCCCCAACCCACCTCTATTCAGGACCAGACAACCTCTGACCCCCAACCCACCTCTATTCAGGACCAGACAACCTCTGACCCCCAACCCACCTCTATTCAGGACCAGACCACCTCTGACCCCCAACCCACCTCTATTCAGGACCAGACCATCTCTGACCCCCAACCCACCTCTATTCAGGACCAGACCACCTCTAACCCCCAACCCACCTCTATTCAGGACCAGACAACCTCTGACCCCCATCCCACCTCTATTCAGGACCAGACAACCTCTGACCCCCAACCCACCTCTATTCAGGACCAGACCCCCTCTGACCCCCAACCCACCTCTATTCAGGACCAGACCACCTCTGACCCCCAACCCACCTCTATTCAGGACCAGACAACATCTGACCCCTAACCCACCTCTATTCAGGACCAGACAACCTCTGACCCCCAACCCACCTCTATTCAGGACCAGACCACCTCTGACCCCCAACCCACCGCTATTCAGGACCAGACCCCCTCTGACCCCCAACCCACCTCTATTCAGGACCAGACAACCTCTGACCCCCAACCCACCTCTATTCAGGACCAGACCACCTCTGACCCCCAACCCACCTCTATTCAGGACCAGACCACCTCTGACCCCCAACCTACCTCTATTCAGGACCAGACCACCTCTGACCCCCAACCCACCTCTATTCAGGACCAGACCACCTCTGACCCCCAACCTACCTCTATTCAGGATCAGACAACCTCTGACCCCCAACCCACCTCTATTCAGGACCAGACCACCTCTGACCCCCAACCCACCTCTATTCAGGACCAGACCATCTCTGACCCCCAACCCACCTCTATTCAGGACCAGACCACCTCTGACCCCCAACCTACCTCTATTCAGGATCAGACAACCTCTGACCCCCAACCTACCTCTATTCAGGATCAGACAACCTCTGACCCCCAACCCACCTCTATTCAGGACCAGACCACCTCTGACCCCCATCCCACCTCTATTCAGGACCAGACAACATCTGACCCCCAACCCACCTCTATTCAGGACCAGACAACCTCTGACCCCCAACCCACCTCTATTCAGGACCAGACCACCTCTGACCCCCAACCCACCTCTATTCAGGACCAGACCATCTCTGACCCCCAACCCACCTCTATTCAGGACCAGACAACATCTGACCCCCAACCCACCTCTATTCAGGATCAGACAACCTCTGACCCCCAACCCACCTCTATTCAGGACCAGACCATCTCTGACCCCCAACCCACCTCTATTCAGGACCAGACAACATCTGACCCCCAACCCACCTCTATTCAGGACCAAACCACCTCTGACCCCCAACCCACCTCTATTCAGGACCAGACCACCTCTGACCCCCAACCTACCTCTATTCAGGACCAGACAACCTCTGACCCCCAACCCACCTCTATTCAGGACCAGACCACCTCTGACCCCCAACCCACCTCTATTCAGGACCAGACCATCTCTGACCCCCAACCCACCTCTATTCAGGATCAGACAACCTCTGACCCCTAACCCACCTCTATTCAGGACCAGACCACCTCTGACCCCCAACCCACCTCTATTCAGGACCAGACCATCTCTGACCCCCAACCCACCTCTATTCAGGACCAGACCACCTCTGACCCCCAACCCACCTCTATTCAGGACCAGACAACCTCTGACCCCCAACCCACCTCTATTCAGGACCAGACCACCTCTGACCCCCAACCCACCTCTATTCAGGACCAGACAACATCTGACCCCCAACCCACCTCTATTCAGGACCAGACAACCTCTGACCCCCAACCCACCTCTATTCAGGACCAGACCACCTCTGACCCCCAACCCACCGCTATTCAGGACCAGACCCCCTCTGACCCCCAACCCACCTCTATTCAGGACCAGACAACCTCTGACCCCCAACCCACCTCTATTCAGGACCAGACCACCTCTGACCCCCAACCCACCTCTATTCAGGACCAGACCACCTCTGACCCCCAACCTACCTCTATTCAGGACCAGACCACCTCTGACCCCCAACCCACCTCTATTCAGGACCAGACAACCTCTGACCCCCAACCCACCTCTATTCAGGACCAGACCACCTCTGACCCCCATCCCACCTCTATTCAGGACCAGACTACCTCTGACCCCCAACCCACCTCTATTCAGGACCAGACCACCTCTGACCCCCAACCCACCTCTATTCAGGACCAGACAACCTCTGATCCCCAACCCACCTCTATTCAGGACCAGACCACCTCTGACCCCCCACCCACCTCTATTCAGGACCAGACCACCTCTGACCCACAACCCACCTCTATTCAGGACCAGACCACCTCTGACCCACAACCCACCTCTATTCAGGACCAGACCACCTCTGACCCCCAACCCACCTCTATTCAGGACCAGACCACCTCTGACCCCCAACCCACCTCTATTCAGGACCAGACAACCTCTGATCCCCAACCCACCTCTATTCAGGACCAGACCACCTCTGACCCCCCACCCACCTCTATTCAGGACCAGACCACCTCTGACCCACAACCCACCTCTATTCAGGACCAGACCACCTCTGACCCACAACCCACCTCTATTCAGGACCAGACCACCTCTGACCCACAACCCACCTCTATTCAGGACCAGACCACCTCTGACCCACAACCCACCTCTATTCAGGACCAGACCACCTCTGACCCCCAACCCACCTCTATTCAGGACCAGACCACCTCTGACCCCCCACCCACCTCTATTCAGGACCAGACCACCTGTGACCCCCAACCCACCTCTATTCAGGACCAGACAACATCTGATCCCCAACCCACCTCTATTCAGGACCAGACAACCTCTGACCCCCAACCCACCTCTATTCAGGACCAGACCACCTCTGACCCCCAACCCACCTCTATTCAGGACCAGACCACCTCTGACCCCCAACCCACCTCTATTCAGGACCAGACAACCTCTGACCCCCAACCCACCTCTATTCAGGACCAGACAACCTCTGATCCCCAACCCACCTCTATTCAGGACCAGACCACCTCTGACCCACAACCCACCTCTATTCAGGACCAGACCACCTCTGACCCCCAACCCACCTCTATTCAGGACCAGACCACCTCTGACCCCCATCCCACCTCTATTCAGGACCAGACTACCTCTGACCCCCAACCCACCTCTATTCAGGACCAGACCACCTCTGACCCCCAACCCACCTCTATTCAGGACCAGACCACCTCTGACCCCCAACCCACCTCTATTCAGGACCAGACAACCTCTGACCCCCAACCCACCTCTATTCAGGACCAGACCACCTCTGACCCACAACCCACCTCTATTCAGGACCAGACCACCTCTGACCCCCAACCCACCTCTATTCAGGACCAGACCACCTCTGACCCCCAACCCACCTCTATTCAGGACCAGACCACCTCTGACCCCCATCCCACCTCTATTCAGGACCAGACCACCTCTGACCCCCAACCCACCTCTATTCAGGACCAGACCATCTCTGACCCCCATCCCACCTCTATTCAGGACCAGACCACCTCTGACCCCCATCCCACCTCTATTCAGGACCAGACCACCTCTGACCCCCAACCCACCTCTATTCAGGACCAGACTACCTCTGACCCCCAACCCACCTCTATTCAGGACCAGACCACCTCTGACCCCCAACCCACCTCTATTCAGGACCAGACCCCCTCTGACCCCCAACCCACCTCTATTTTCGTATATAACACAATCCATCACAGATTGAAGATGGCGAGCCTCAGAGAACCCCCATATATTACTCACCTGTACTGATCTCTACAGGAAGTCGCTCCTCCTTAATCCCTACATGGAGTTCTTCCTCCTCTTCCTCAAATTTGACATTTCTCTGAGTCATGGAGGTTCCTGAAGAAATACAATGGGAGTGAGAGAGCTAAAAAAGAGGCCGATAGTAAGAGGGGGGGGGGGGGGAAGGGGCAGAGAAAAGGGGGGGGGAGAGGGGTAGAGAGAGGAGGGGGGGAGGGGCAGAATGAAGAGGGGCGTAGGGTAAAGGAAGGAGGAGCATCCAAAGCCTGCAGTGGGGTAAGGGAGCTCCTCACCTCCTCTGTGCTCCTCCTTTACTACTACAGACAGGGGGCAGTAGACATCACATGGACACCACTCACCGGGGTGGATCTCTACAGGGATCTCCTCCTCCTTAATCTTCACCTGGAATTCTTCCTCAGATCTGCCATTTCTCTGAGCCATGGTGAGGAGTTCAGCATCTGAGGATGGAGAGGAGAGTCAAACCAAAGGACTAAGATACTGAAGAGTCTCCGCAGAGGAGGTCCGGGGGAGGGGAGGCCGCTCACATCTCTAGATGATGAATTATGGAGAGATGGAGGATGGGAGAATGGTGAAGATCCCTACAGACCCAACTGAGTCTAGTCAGGAAGGGATCACCATTCTCCCAACACTGCGTGACCGGCTCTGTACCTCCTGTGACCGGCTCTGTACCTCCTGTGACCGGCTCTGTACCTCCTGTGACCGGCTCTGTACCTCCTGTGACCGGCTCTGTACCTCCTGTGACCGGCTCTGTACCTCCTGTGACCGGCTCTGTACCTCCTGTGACCGGCTCTGTACCTCCTGTGACCGGCTCTGTACCTCCTGACTGATCTGAGGGAGACCTCCCATCTATTACTAGGAGGAACCTACCACCGGAATGTGACCGGCTCTGTACCTCCTGTGACCGGCTCTGTACCTCCTGTGACCGGCTCTGTACCTCCTGTGACCGGCTCTGTACCTCCTGTGACCGGCTCTGTACCTCCTGTGACCGGCTCTGTACCTCCTGTGACCGGCTCTGTACCTCCTGTGACCGGCTCTGTACCTCCTGTGACCGGCTCTGTACCTCCTGTGACCGGCTCTGTACCTCCTGTGACCGGCTCTGTACCCCCTGTGACCGGCTCTGTACCTCCTGTGACCGGCTCTGTACCTCCTGACTGTTAAAGAGGTGAGAGATAAGCAGGGAGGGGGTGAGCAGTTGGTCGGTTGGGAAAAGGCGTTCTTGGATAGGATATAGGGGGTTCCTCTGGGGGGAGGGGGGAGGTGTACATAGAGAATAGAGGGGTCCCAGGACAGGATATTGGGGGTTCCTCTGGGGGGAGGTGTACATAGAGAATAGAGGGGTCTCAGGACAGGATATTGGGGGTTCCTCTGGGGGGAGGGGGAGGTGTACATAGAGAATAGAGGGGTCCCAGGACAGGATATTGGGGGTTCCTCTGGGGGGAGGGGGAGGTGTACATAGAGAATAGAGGGGTCTCAGGACAGGATATTGGGGGTTCCTCTGGGGGGAGGGGGAGGTGTACATAGAGAATAGAGGGGTCCCAGGACAGGATATTGGGGGTTTCTCTGGGGGGAGGGGGAGGTGTACATAGAGAATAGAGGGGTCTCAGGACAGGATATTGGGGGTTCCTCTGGGGGGAGGGGGAGGTGTACATAGAGAATAGAGGGGTCCCAGGACAGGATATTGGGGGTTTCTCTGGGGGGAGGTGTACATAGAGAATAGAGGGGTCCCAGGACAGGATATTGGGGGATCCTCTGGGGGGAGGGGGAGGTGTACATAGAGAATAGAGGGGTCTCAGGACAGGATATTGGGGGTTCCTCTGGGGGAGGGGGAGCTGTACATATAGAATAGAGGGACCCCAGGACAGGATACTGGGGGTTTCTCTGGGGGGAGGGGGAGCTGTACATATAGAATAGAGGGACCCCAGGACAGGATACTGGGGGTTTCTCTGGGGGGAGGGGGAGGTGTACATATAGAATAGAGGGGTCCCAGGACAGGATATTGGGGGTTCCTCTGGGGGGAGGTGTAAATAGAGAATAGAGGGGTCTCAGGAAAGGATATTGGGGGTTTCTCTGGGGGGGAGGTGTACATATAGAATAGAGGGACCCCAGGACAGGAAATTGGGGGTTCCTCTGGGGGGAGGGGAGGTGTACATAGAGAATAGAGGGGTCCCAGGACAGGATATTGGGGGTTCCTCTGGGGGGGGGGTGTACATAGAGAATAGAGGGGTCCGAGGACAGGATATTGGGGGTTTCTCTGGGGGGAGGGGGAGGTGTACATAGAGAATAGAGGGGTCCCAGGAAAGGATATTGGGGGATCCTCTGGGGGGAGGGGGAGGTGTACATAGAGAATAGAGGGACCCCAGGACAGGAAATTGGGGGTTCCTCTGGGGGAGGGGGAGGTGTACATAGAGAATAGAGGGGTCCCAGGACAGGATATTTGGGGGTTCCTCTGGGGGGAGGGGGAGGTGTACATAGAGAATAGAGGGGTCTCAGGACAGGATATTGGGGGATCCTCTGGGGGGAGGGGGAGGTGTACATAGAGAATAGAGGGGTCCCAGGACCGGATATTTGGGGTTCCTCTGGGGGGAGGGGGGAGGTGTACATAGAGAATAGAGGGGTCCCAGGACAGGATATTGGGGGTTCCTCTGGGGGGAGGTGTACATAGAGAATAGAGGGGTCTCAGGACAGGATATTGGGGGTTCCTCTGGGGGGAGGGGGAGGTGTACATAGAGAATAGAGGGGTCCCAGGACAGGATATTGGGGGTTCCTCTGGGGGGAGGGGGAGGTGTACATAGAGAATAGAGGGGTCTTAGGACAGGATATTGGGGGTTCCTCTGGGGGGAGGGGGAGGTGTACATAGAGAATAGAGGGGTCTCAGGACAGGATATTGGGGGTTCCTCTGGGGGGAGGGGGAGGTGTACATAGAGAATAGAGGGGTCCCAGGACAGGATATTGGGGGTTTCTCTGGGGGGAGGTGTACATAGAGAATAGAGGGGTCCCAGGACAGGATATTGGGGGATCCTCTGGGGGGAGGGGGAGGTGTACATAGAGAATAGAGGGGTCTCAGGACAGGATATTGGGGGTTCCTCTGGGGGGAGGGGGAGCTGTACATATAGAATAGAGGGACCCCAGGACAGGATACTGGGGGTTTCTCTGGGGGGAGGGGGAGCTGTACATATAGAATAGAGGGACCCCAGGACAGGATACTGGGGGTTTCTCTGGGGGGAGGGGGGAGGTGTACATATAGAATAGAGGGGTCCCAGGACAGGATATTGGGGGTTCCTCTGGGGGGAGGTGTAAATAGAGAATAGAGGGGTCTCAGGACAGGATATTGGGGGTTTCTCTGGGGGGAGGTGTACATATAGAATAGAGGGACCCCAGGACAGGAAATTGGGGGTTCCTCTGGGGGGAGGGGAGGTGTACATAGAGAATAGAGGGGTCCCAGGACAGGATATTGGGGGTTCCTCTGGGGGGGGGTGTACATAGAGAATAGAGGGGTCCCAGGACAGGATATTGGGGGTTTCTCTGGGGGGAGGGGGAGGTGTACATAGAGAATAGAGGGGTCCCAGGAAAGGATATTGGGGGATCCTCTGGGGGGAGGGGGAGGTGTACATAGAGAATAGAGGGACCCCAGGACAGGAAATTGGGGGTTCCTCTGGGGGAGGGGGAGGTGTACATAGAGAATAGAGGGGTCCCAGGACAGGATATTTGGGGGTTCCTCTGGGGGGAGGGGGAGGTGTACATAGAGAATAGAGGGGTCTCAGGACAGGATATTGGGGGATCCTCTGGGGGGAGGGGGAGGTGTACATAGAGAATAGAGGGGTCCCAGGACCGGATATTGGGGGTTCCTCTGGGGGGAGGGGGGAGGTGTACATAGAGAATAGAGGGGTCCCAGGACAGGATATTGGGGGTTCCTCTGGGGGGAGGTGTACATAGAGAATAGAGGGGTCTCAGGACAGGATATTGGGGGTTCCTCTGGGGGGAGGGGGAGGTGTACATAGAGAATAGAGGGGTCCCAGGACAGGATATTGGGGGTTCCTCTGGGGGGAGGGGGAGGTGTACATAGAGAATAGAGGGGTCCCAGGACAGGATATTGGGGGTTCCTCTGGGGGGAGGGGGAGGTGTACATAGAGAATAGAGGGGTCTCAGGACAGGATATTGGGGGTTCCTCTGGGGGGAGGGGGAGGTGTACATAGAGAATAGAGGGGTCCCAGGACAGGATATTGGGGGTTCCTCTGGGGGGAGGGGGAGGTGTACATAGAGAATAGAGGGACCCCAGGACAGGATACTGGGGGTTTCTCTGGGGGGAGGGGGAGGTGTACATATAGAATAGAGGGGTCCCAGGACAGGATATTGGGGGTTTCTCTGGGGGGAGGTGTACATAGAGAATAGAGGGGTCCCAGGACAGGATATTGGGGGATCCTCTGGGGGGAGGGGGAGGTGTACATAGAGAATAGAGGGGTCCCAGGACAGGATATTGGGGGTTCCTCTGGGGGGAGGTGTAAATAGAGAATAGAGGGGTCTCAGGACAGGATATTGGGGGATCCTCTGGGGGGAGGGGGAGGTGTACATAGAGAATAGAGGGGTCTCAGGACAGGATATTGGGGGATCCTCTGGGGGGAGGGGGAGGTGTACATAGAGAATAGAGGGGTCCCAGGACAGGAAATTTGGGGGTTCCTCTGGGGGAGGTGTACATACAGAATAGAGGGGTCCCAGGACAGGATATTGGGGGATCCTCTGGGGGGAGGGGGAGGTGTACATAGAGAATAGAGGGACCCCAGGACAGGAAATTGGGGGTTCCCCTGGGGGGAGGGGGAGGTGTACATAGAGAATAGAGGGGTCTCAGGACAGGATATTGGGGGTTCCTCTGGGGGAGGTGTACATAGAGAATAGAGGGACCCCAGGACAGGATATTGGGGGTTCCTCTGGGGGGAGGTGTACATAGAGAATAGAGGGGTCTCAGGACAGGATATTGGGGGTTCCTCTGGGGGGAGGGGGAGGTGTACATAGAGAATAGAGGGGTCCCAGGACAGGATATTGGGGGTTCCTCTGGGGGGAGGGGGAGGTGTACATAGAGAATAGAGGGGTCCCAGGACAGGATATTGGTGGTTCCTCTGGGGGGAGGGGAAGCTGTACATATAGAATAGAGGGACCCCAGGACAGGATATTGGGGGTTTCTCTGGGGGGAGGGGGAGGTGTACATAGAGAATAGAGGGGTCTCAGGACAGGATATTGGGGGTTCCTCTGGGGGAGGGGGAGGTGTACATAGAGAATAGAGGGGTCTCAGGACAGGATATTGGGGGTTCCTCTGGGGGGAGGTGTACATAGAGAATAGAGGGGTCCCAGGACAGGATATTGGGGGTTCCTCTGGGGGGGGAGGTGTACATAGAGAATAGAGGGGTCTCAGGACAGGATATTGGGGGTTCCTCTGGGGGGAGGTGTACATAGAGAATAGAGGGGTCCCAGGACAGGATATTGGGGGTTCCTCTGGGGGGAGGGGGAGGTGTACATAGAGAATAGAGGGGTCCCAGGACAGGATATTTGGGGGATCCTCTGGGGGGAGGGGGAGGTGTACATAGAGAATAGAGGGACCCCAGGACAGGAAATTGGGGGTTCCTCTGGGGGGGAGGGGGGAGGTGTACATAGAGAATAGAGGGGTCTCAGGACAGGATATTGGGGGTTCCTCTGGGGGGTGGTGTACATAGAGAATAGAGGGACCCCAGGACAGGATATTTGGGGTTCCTCTGGGGGGAGGTGTACATAGAGAATAGAGGGACCCCAGGACAGGATATTGGGGGTTCCTCTGGGGGGAGGTGTACATAGAGAATAGAGGGGTCCCAGGACAGGATATTTGGGGGTTCCTCTGGGGGAGGTCAACATAGAGAATAGAGGGACCCCAGGACAAAATATTGGGGGTTCCTCTGGGGGGGAGGTGTACATAGAGAATAGAGGGACCCCAGGACAGGAAATTGGGGGTTCCTCTGGGGGAGGGGGAGGTGTACATAGAGAATAGAGGGGTCCCAGGACAGGATATTTGGGGGTTCCTCTGGGGGGAGGTGTACATAGAGAATAGAGGGACCCCAGGACAGGAAATTGGGGGTTCCTCTGGGGGGAGGGGGAGGTGTACATAGAGAATAGAGGGGTCCCAGGACAGGATATTGGGGGATCCTCTGGGGGGAGGGGGAGGTGTACATAGAGAATAGAGGGGTCCCAGGACAGGATATTTGGGGGTTCCTCTGGGGGGAGGTGTACATAGAGAATAGAGGGACCCCAGGACAGGATATTGGTGGTTCCTCTGGGGGGAGGGGAAGCTGTACATATAGAATAGAGGGACCCCAGGACAGGAAATTGGGGGTTCCTCTGGGGGGAGGGGGAGGTGTACATAGAGAATAGAGGGGTCTCAGGACAGGATATTGGGGGTTCCTCTGGGGGGAGGGGGAGGTGTACATAGAGAATAGAGGGGTCTCAGGACAAGATATTGGGGGTTCCTCTGGGGGAGGTGTACATACAGAATAGAGGGGTCCCAGGACAGGATATTTGGGGGTTCCTCTGGGGGGAGGTGTACATAGAGAATAGAGGGGTCCCAGGACAGGATATTTGGGGGTTCCTCTGGGGGGAGGTGTACATAGAGAATAGAGGGGTCCCAGGACAGGATATTGGGGGATCCTCTGGGGGGAGGGGGAGGTGTACATAGAGAATAGAGGGGTCTCAGGACAGGATATTGGGGGATCCTCTGGGGGGAGGGGGAGGTGTACATAGAGAATAGAGGGGTCCCAGGACAGGATATTGGGGGATCCTCTGGGGGGAGGGGGAGGTGTACATAGAGAATAGAGGGGTCCCAGGACAGGATATTGGGGGATCCTCTGGGGGGAGGGGGAGGTGTGCATAGAGAATAGAGGGGTCCCAGGACAGGATATTTGGGGGTTCCTCTGGGGGGAGGTGTACATAGAGAATAGAGGGGTCTCAGGACAGGATATTGGGGGTTCCTCTGGGGGGAGGGGGAGGTGTACATAGAGAATAGAGGGGTCCCAGGACAGGATATTGGGGGTTCCTCTGGGGGGAGGGGGAGGTGTACATAGAGAATAGAGGGGTCTCAGGACAGGATATTGGGGGTTCCTCTGGGGGGAGGGGGAGGTGTACATAGAGAATAGAGGGGTCCCAGGACAGGATATTGGGGGTTTCTCTGGGGGGAGGGGGAGGTGTACATAGAGAATAGAGGGGTCTCAGGACAGGATATTGGGGGTTCCTCTGGGGGGAGGGGGAGGTGTACATAGAGAATAGAGGGGTCCCAGGACAGGATATTGGGGGTTTCTCTGGGGGGAGGTGTACATAGAGAATAGAGGGGTCCCAGGACAGGATATTGGGGGATCCTCTGGGGGGAGGGGGAGGTGTACATAGAGAATAGAGGGGTCCCAGGACAGGATATTGGGGGTTCCTCTGGGGGGAGGGGGAGGTGTACATAGAGAATAGAGGGGTCTCAGGACAGGATATTGGGGGTTCCTCTGGGGGGAGGGGGAGGTGTACATAGAGAATAGAGGGGTCTCAGGACAGGATATTGGGGGTTCCTCTGGGGGGAGGTGTACATAGAGAATAGAGGGGTCCCAGGACAGGATATTGGGGGTTCCTCTGGGGGGGAGGTGTACATAGAGAATAGAGGGGTCTCAGGACAGGATATTGGGGGTTCCTCTGGGGGGAGGTGTACATAGAGAATAGAGGGGTCCCAGGACAGGATATTGGGGGTTCCTCTGGGGGAGGGGGAGGTGTACATAGAGAATAGAGGGGTCTCAGGACAGGATATTGGGGGTTCCTCTGGGGGGAGGTGTACATAGAGAATAGAGGGGTCCCAGGACAGGATATTGGGGGTTCCTCTGGGGGGAGGGGGAGGTGTACATAGAGAATAGAGGGGTCCCAGGACAGGATATTTGGGGGATCCTCTGGGGGGAGGGGGAGGTGTACATAGAGAATAGAGGGACCCCAGGACAGGAAATTGGGGGTTCCTCTGGGGGGGAGGGGGGAGGTGTACATAGAGAATAGAGGGGTCTCAGGACAGGATATTGGGGGTTCCTCTGGGGGGAGGTGTACATAGAGAATAGAGGGACCCCAGGACAGGATATTGGGGGTTCCTCTGGGGGAGGGGGAGGTGTACATAGAGAATAGAGGGACCCCAGGACAGGATATTTGGGGTTCCTCTGGGGGGAGGTGTACATAGAGAATAGAGGGACCCCAGGACAGGATATTGGGGGTTCCTCTGGGGGGAGGTGTACATAGAGAATAGAGGGGTCCCAGGACAGGATATTTGGGGGTTCCTCTGGGGGAGGTCAACATAGAGAATAGAGGGACCCCAGGACAAGATATTGGGGGTTCCTCTGGGGGGAGGTGTACATAGAGAATAGAGGGACCCCAGGACAGGAAATTGGGGGTTCCTCTGGGGGGAGGGGGAGGTGTACATAGAGAATAGAGGGGTCTCAGGACAGGATATTGGGGGTTCCTCTGGGGGGAGGTGTACATACAGAATAGAGGGGTCCCAGGACAGGATATTGGGGGATCCTCTGGGGGGAGGGGGAGGTGTACATAGAGAATAGAGGGGTCCCAGGACAGGATATTGGGGGATCCTCTGGGGGGAGGGAGAGGTGTACATAGAGAATAGAGGGGTCCCAGGACAGGATATTGGGGGATCCTCTGGGGGGAGGGGGAGGTGTACATAGAGAATAGAGGGGTCCCAGGACAGGATATTGGGGGATCCTCTGGGGGGAGGGGGAGGTGTACATAGAGAATAGAGGGGTCTCAGGACAGGATATTGGGGGTTCCTCTGGGGGGAGGGGGAGCTGTACATATAGAATAGAGGGACCCCAGGACAGGATACTGGGGGTTTCTCTGGGGGGAGGGGGAGGTGTACATATAGAATAGAGGGGTCCCAGGACAGGATATTGGGGGTTCCTCTGGGGGGAGGGGGAGGTGTACATATAGAATAGAGGGGTCTCAGGACAGGATATTGGGGGTTCCTCTGGGGGGAGGGGGAGCTGTACATATAGAATAGAGGGACCCCAGGACAGGATACTGGGGGTTTCTCTGGGGGGAGGGGGAGGTGTACATATAGAATAGAGGGACCCCAGGACAGGATATTGGGGGTTCCTCTGGGGGGAGGTGTAAATAGAGAATAGAGGGGTCTCAGGACAGGATATTGGGGGTTCCTCTGGGGGGAGGGGGAGGTGTACATATAGAATAGAGGGACCCCAGGACAGGAAATTGGGGGTTCCTCTGGGGGGAGGGGAGGTGTACATAGAGAATAGAGGGGTCCCAGGACAGGATATTGGGGGTTCCTCTGGGGGGGGGGGTGTACATAGAGAATAGAGGGGTCCCAGGACAGGATATTGGGGGTTTCTCTGGGGGGAGGTGTACATAGAGAATAGAGGGGTCCCAGGACAGGATATTGGGGGATCCTCTGGGGGGAGGGGGAGGTGTACATAGAGAATAGAGGGGTCCCAGGACAGGATATTGGGGGATCCTCTGGGGGGAGGGGGAGGTGTACATAGAGAATAGAGGGGTCCCAGGACAGGATATTTGGGGGTTCCTCTGGGGGGAGGTGTACATAGAGAATAGAGGGGTCCCAGGACAGGATATTGGGGGATCCTCTGGGGGGAGGGGGAGGTGTACATAGAGAATAGAGGGACCCCAGGACAGGATATTGGGGGATCCTCTGGGGGGAGGGGGAGGTGTACATAGAGAATAGAGGGGTCTCAGGACAGGATATTGGGGGTTCCTCTGGGGGGAGGGGGAGGTGTACATAGAGAATAGAGGGGTCTCAGGACAGGATATTGGGGGTTCCTCTGGGGGGAGGTGTACATAGAGAATAGAGGGGTCCCAGGACAGGATATTGGGGGTTCCTCTGGGGGGGAGGTGTACATAGAGAATAGAGGGGTCTCAGGACAGGATATTGGGGGTTCCTCTGGGGGGAGGGGGAGGTGTACATAGAGAATAGAGGGGTCTCAGGACAGGATATTGGGGGTTCCTCTGGGGGGAGGTGTACATAGAGAATAGAGGGGTCCCAGGACAGGATATTTGGGGGATCCTCTGGGGGGAGGGGGAGGTGTACATAGAGAATAGAGGGGTCCCAGGACAGGATATTTGGGGGATCCTCTGGGGGGAGGGGGAGGTGTACATAGAGAATAGAGGGGTCCCAGGACAGGATATTTGGGGGTTCCTCTGGGGGGAGGTGTACATAGAGAATAGAGGGACCCCAGGACAGGAAATTGGGGGTTCCTCTGGGGGGAGGGGGAGGTGTACATACAGAATAGAGGGGTCCCAGGACAGGATATTGGGGGATCCTCTGGGGGGAGGGGGAGGTGTACATAGAGAATAGAGGGGTCCCAGGACAGGATATTGGGGGATCCTCTGGGGGGAGGGGGAGGTGTACATAGAGAATAGAGGGGTCCCAGGACAGGATATTGGGGGATCCTCTGGGGGGAGGGGGAGGTGTACATAGAGAATAGAGGGGTCCCAGGACAGGATATTGGGGGATCCTCTGGGGGGAGGGGGAGGTGTACATAGAGAATAGAGGGGTCTCAGGACAGGATATTGGGGGTTCCTCTGGGGGGAGGTGTACATAGAGAATAGAGGGGTCTCAGGACAGGATATTGGGGGATCCTCTGGGGGGAGGGGGAGGTGTACATAGAGAATAGAGGGGTCCCAGGACAGGATATTGGGGGATCCTCTGGGGGGAGGGGGAGCTGTACATATAGAATAGAGGGACCCCAGGACAGGATACTGGGGGTTCCTCTGGGGGGAGGGGGAGGTGTACATATAGAATAGAGGGGTCCCAGGACAGGATATTGGGGGTTACTCTGGGGGGAGGGGGAGGTGTACATATAGAATAGAGGGGTCTCAGGACAGGATATTGGGGGTTCCTCTGGGGGGAGGGGGAGCTGTACATATAGAATAGAGGGACCCCAGGACAGGATACTGGGGGTTTCTCTGGGGGGAGGGGGAGGTGTACATATAGAATAGAGGGGTCCCAGGACAGGATATTGGGGGTTCCTCTGGGGGGAGGTGTAAATAGAGAATAGAGGGGTCTCAGGACAGGATATTGGGGGTTCCTCTGGGGGGAGGGGGAGGTGTACATATAGAATAGAGGGACCCCAGGACAGGAAATTGGGGGTTCCTCTGGGGGGAGGGGAGGTGTACATAGAGAATAGAGGGGTCCCAGGACAGGATATTGGGGGTTCCTCTGGGGGGGGGGGTGTACATAGAGAATAGAGGGGTCCCAGGACAGGATATTGGGGGTTTCTCTGGGGGGAGGTGTACATAGAGAATAGAGGGGTCCCAGGACAGGATATTGGGGGATCCTCTGGGGGGAGGGGGAGGTGTACATAGAGAATAGAGGGGTCCCAGGACAGGATATTGGGGGATCCTCTGGGGGGAGGGGGAGGTGTACATAGAGAATAGAGGGGTCCCAGGACAGGATATTTGGGGGTTCCTCTGGGGGGAGGTGTACATAGAGAATAGAGGGACCCCAGGACAGGATATTGGGGGATCCTCTGGGGGGAGGGGGAGGTGTACATAGAGAATAGAGGGGTCTCAGGACAGGATATTGGGGGTTCCTCTGGGGGGAGGGGGAGGTGTACATAGAGAATAGAGGGGTCTCAGGACAGGATATTGGGGGTTCCTCTGGGGGGAGGGGGAGGTGTACATAGAGAATAGAGGGGGTCTCAGGACAGGATATTGGGGGTTCCTCTGGGGGAGGTGTACATAGAGAATAGAGGGACCCCAGGACAGGATATTGGGGGTTCCTCTGGGGGGAGGTGTACATAGAGAATAGAGGGGTCTCAGGACAGGATATTGGGGGTTCCTCTGGGGGGAGGGGGAGGTGTACATAGAGAATAGAGGGGTCCCAGGACAGGATATTGGGGGTTCCTCTGGGGGGAGGGGGAGGTGTACATAGAGAATAGAGGGGTCCCAGGACAGGATATTGGTGGTTCCTCTGGGGGGAGGGGAAGCTGTACATATAGAATAGAGGGACCCCAGGACAGGATATTGGGGGTTTCTCTGGGGGGAGGGGGAGGTGTACATAGAGAATAGAGGGGTCTCAGGACAGGATATTGGGGGTTCCTCTGGGGGAGGGGGAGGTGTACATAGAGAATAGAGGGGTCTCAGGACAGGATATTGGGGGTTCCTCTGGGGGGAGGTGTACATAGAGAATAGAGGGGTCCCAGGACAGGATATTGGGGGTTCCTCTGGGGGGGAGGTGTACATAGAGAATAGAGGGGTCTCAGGACAGGATATTGGGGGTTCCTCTGGGGGGAGGTGTACATAGAGAATAGAGGGGTCCCAGGACAGGATATTGGGGGTTCCTCTGGGGGGAGGGGGAGGTGTACATAGAGAATAGAGGGGTCCCAGGACAGGATATTTGGGGGATCCTCTGGGGGGAGGGGGAGGTGTACATAGAGAATAGAGGGACCCCAGGACAGGAAATTGGGGGTTCCTCTGGGGGGGAGGGGGGAGGTGTACATAGAGAATAGAGGGGTCTCAGGACAGGATATTGGGGGTTCCTCTGGGGGGTGGTGTACATAGAGAATAGAGGGACCCCAGGACAGGATATTTGGGGTTCCTCTGGGGGGAGGTGTACATAGAGAATAGAGGGACCCCAGGACAGGATATTGGGGGTTCCTCTGGGGGGAGGTGTACATAGAGAATAGAGGGGTCCCAGGACAGGATATTTGGGGGTTCCTCTGGGGGAGGTCAACATAGAGAATAGAGGGACCCCAGGACAGGATATTGGGGGATCCTCTGGGGGGAGGGGAGGTGTACATAGAGAATAGAGGGACCCCAGGACAGGAAATTGGGGGTTCCTCTGGGGGAGGGGGAGGTGTACATAGAGAATAGAGGGGTCCCAGGACAGGATATTTGGGGGTTCCTCTGGGGGGAGGTGTACATAGAGAATAGAGGGACCCCAGGACAGGAAATTGGGGGTTCCTCTGGGGGGGAGGGGGGAGGTGTACATAGAGAATAGAGGGGTCTCAGGACAGGATATTGGGGGTTCCTCTGGGGGGTGGTGTACATAGAGAATAGAGGGACCCCAGGACAGGATATTTGGGGTTCCTCTGGGGGGAGGTGTACATAGAGAATAGAGGGACCCCAGGACAGGATATTGGGGGTTCCTCTGGGGGGAGGTGTACATAGAGAATAGAGGGGTCCCAGGACAGGATATTTGGGGGTTCCTCTGGGGGAGGTCAACATAGAGAATAGAGGGACCCCAGGACAAAATATTGGGGGTTCCTCTGGGGGGGAGGTGTACATAGAGAATAGAGGGACCCCAGTACAGGAAATTGGGGGTTCCTCTGGGGGAGGGGGAGGTGTACATAGAGAATAGAGGGGTCCCAGGACAGGATATTTGGGGGTTCCTCTGGGGGGAGGTGTACATAGAGAATAGAGGGACCCCAGGACAGGAAATTGGGGGTTCCTCTGGGGGGAGGGGGAGGTGTACATAGAGAATAGAGGGGTCCCAGGACAGGATATTGGGGGATCCTCTGGGGGGAGGGGGAGGTGTACATAGAGAATAGAGGGGTCCCAGGACAGGATATTGGGGGATCCTCTGGGGGGAGGGGGAGGTGTACATAGAGAATAGAGGGGTCCCAGGACAGGATATTTGGGGGTTCCTCTGGGGGGAGGTGTACATAGAGAATAGAGGGACCCCAGGACAGGATATTGGTGGTTCCTCTGGGGGGAGGGGAAGGTGTACATAGAGAATAGAGGGGTCCCAGGACAGGATATTTGGGGGTTCCTCTGGGGGGAGGTGTACATATAGAATAGAGGGACCCCAGGACAGGAAATTGGGGGTTCCTCTGGGGGAGGTGTACATAGAGAATAGAGGGGTCTCAGGACAGGATATTGGGGGTTCCTCTGGGGGGAGGGGGAGGTGTACATAGAGAATAGAGGGGTCCCAGGACAGGATATTTGGGGGTTCCTCTGGGGGGAGGTGTACATATAGAATAGAGGGACCCCAGGACAGGAAATTGGGGGTTCCTCTGGGGGAGGTGTACATAGAGAATAGAGGGGTCTCAGGACAGGATATTGGGGGTTCCTCTGGGGGGAGGGGGAGGTGTACATAGAGAATAGAGGGGTCTCAGGACAAGATATTGGGGGTTCCTCTGGGGGAGGTGTACATACAGAATAGAGGGGTCCCAGGACAGGATATTTGGGGGTTCCTCTGGGGGGAGGTGTACATAGAGAATAGAGGGACCCCAGGACAGGATATTGGGGGATCCTCTGGGGGGAGGGGGAGGTGTACATAGAGAATAGAGGGGTCTCAGGACAGGATATTGGGGGATCCTCTGGGGGGAGGGGGAGGTGTACATAGAGAATAGAGGGGTCCCAGGACAGGATATTGGGGGATCCTCTGGGGGGAGGGGGAGGTGTACATAGAGAATAGAGGGGTCCCAGGACAGGATATTGGGGGATCCTCTGGGGGGAGGGGGAGGTGTGCATAGAGAATAGAGGGGTCCCAGGACAGGATATTTGGGGGTTCCTCTGGGGGGAGGGGGAGGTGTACATAGAGAATAGAGGGGTCCCAGGACAGGATATTGGGGGTTCCTCTGGGGGGAGGGGGAGGTGTACATAGAGAATAGAGGGGTCTCAGGACAGGATATTGGGGGTTCCTCTGGGGGGAGGGGGAGGTGTACATAGAGAATAGAGGGGTCCCAGGACAGGATATTGGGGGTTCCTCTGGGGGGAGGGGGAGGTGTACATAGAGAATAGAGGGGTCTCAGGACAGGATATTGGGGGTTCCTCTGGGGGGAGGGGGAGGTGTACATAGAGAATAGAGGGGTCCCAGGACAGGATATTGGGGGTTTCTCTGGGGGGAGGGGGAGGTGTACATAGAGAATAGAGGGGTCCCAGGACAGGATATTGGGGGTTTCTCTGGGGGGAGGTGTACATAGAGAATAGAGGGGTCCCAGGACAGGATATTGGGGGATCCTCTGGGGGGAGGGGGAGGTGTACATAGAGAATAGAGGGGTCCCAGGACAGGATATTGGGGGTTCCTCTGGGGGGAGGGGGAGGTGTACATAGAGAATAGAGGGGTCTCAGGACAGGATATTGGGGGTTCCTCTGGGGGGAGGGGGAGGTGTACATAGAGAATAGAGGGGTCTCAGGACAGGATATTGGGGGTTCCTCTGGGGGGAGGTGTACATAGAGAATAGAGGGGTCCCAGGACAGGATATTGGGGGTTCCTCTGGGGGGGAGGTGTACATAGAGAATAGAGGGGTCTCAGGACAGGATATTGGGGGTTCCTCTGGGGGGAGGTGTACATAGAGAATAGAGGGGTCCCAGGACAGGATATTGGGGGTTCCTCTGGGGGAGGGGGAGGTGTACATAGAGAATAGAGGGGTCTCAGGACAGGATATTGGGGGTTCCTCTGGGGGGAGGGGGAGGTGTACATAGAGAATAGAGGGGTCCCAGGACAGGATATTTGGGGGATCCTCTGGGGGGAGGGGGAGGTGTACATAGAGAATAGAGGGACCCCAGGACAGGAAATTGGGGGTTCCTCTGGGGGGGAGGGGGGAGGTGTACATAGAGAATAGAGGGGTCCCAGGACAGGATATTGGGGGTTCCTCTGGGGGGAGGGGGAGGTGTACATAGAGAATAGAGGGGTCCCAGGACAGGATATTTGGGGGATCCTCTGGGGGGAGGGGGAGGTGTACATAGAGAATAGAGGGACCCCAGGACAGGAAATTGGGGGTTCCTCTGGGGGGGAGGGGGGAGGTGTACATAGAGAATAGAGGGGTCTCAGGACAGGATATTGGGGGTTCCTCTGGGGGGAGGTGTACATAGAGAATAGAGGGACCCCAGGACAGGATATTGGGGGTTCCTCTGGGGGAGGGGGAGGTGTACATAGAGAATAGAGGGACCCCAGGACAGGATATTTGGGGTTCCTCTGGGGGGAGGTGTACATAGAGAATAGAGGGACCCCAGGACAGGATATTGGGGGTTCCTCTGGGGGGAGGTGTACATAGAGAATAGAGGGGTCCCAGGACAGGATATTTGGGGGTTCCTCTGGGGGAGGTCAACATAGAGAATAGAGGGACCCCAGGACAAGATATTGGGGGTTCCTCTGGGGGGAGGTGTACATAGAGAATAGAGGGACCCCAGGACAGGAAATTGGGGGTTCCTCTGGGGGGAGGGGGAGGTGTACATAGAGAATAGAGGGGTCTCAGGACAGGATATTGGGGGTTCCTCTGGGGGGAGGTGTACATAGAGAATAGAGGGACCCCAGGACAGGAAATTGGGGGTTCCTCTGGGGGGAGGGGGAGGTGTACATACAGAATAGAGGGGTCCCAGGACAGGATATTGGGGGATCCTCTGGGGGGAGGGGGAGGTGTACATAGAGAATAGAGGGGTCCCAGGACAGGATATTGGGGGATCCTCTGGGGGGAGGGGGAGGTGTACATAGAGAATAGAGGGGTCCCAGGACAGGATATTGGGGGATCCTCTGGGGGGAGGGGGAGGTGTACATAGAGAATAGAGGGGTCCCAGGACAGGATATTGGGGGATCCTCTGGGGGGAGGGGGAGGTGTACATAGAGAATAGAGGGGTCTCAGGACAGGATATTGGGGGTTCCTCTGGGGGGAGGGGGAGCTGTACATATAGAATAGAGGGACCCCAGGACAGGATACTGGGGGTTTCTCTGGGGGGAGGGGGAGGTGTACATATAGAATAGAGGGGTCCCAGGACAGGATATTGGGGGTTCCTCTGGGGGGAGGGGGAGGTGTACATATAGAATAGAGGGACCCCAGGACAGGATACTGGGGGTTTCTCTGGGGGGAGGGGGAGGTGTACATATAGAATAGAGGGGTCCCAGGACAGGATATTGGGGGTTCCTCTGGGGGGAGGTGTAAATAGAGAATAGAGGGGTCTCAGGACAGGATATTGGGGGTTCCTCTGGGGGGAGGGGGAGGTGTACATATAGAATAGAGGGACCCCAGGACAGGAAATTGGGGGTTCCTCTGGGGGGAGGGGAGGTGTACATAGAGAATAGAGGGGTCCCAGGACAGGATATTGGGGGTTCCTCTGGGGGGGGGGTGTACATAGAGAATAGAGGGGTCCCAGGACAGGATATTGGGGGTTTCTCTGGGGGGAGGTGTACATAGAGAATAGAGGGGTCCCAGGACAGGATATTGGGGGATCCTCTGGGGGGAGGGGGAGGTGTACATAGAGAATAGAGGGGTCCCAGGACAGGATATTGGGGGATCCTCTGGGGGGAGGGGGAGGTGTACATAGAGAATAGAGGGGTCCCAGGACAGGATATTTGGGGGTTCCTCTGGGGGGAGGTGTACATAGAGAATAGAGGGACCCCAGGACAGGATATTGGGGGATCCTCTGGGGGGAGGGGGAGGTGTACATAGAGAATAGAGGGGTCTCAGGACAGGATATTGGGGGTTCCTCTGGGGGGAGGGGGAGGTGTACATAGAGAATAGAGGGGTCTCAGGACAGGATATTGGGGGTTCCTCTGGGGGAGGTGTACATAGAGAATAGAGGGGTCCCAGGACAGGATATTGGGGGTTCCTCTGGGGGGGAGGTGTACATAGAGAATAGAGGGGTCTCAGGACAGGATATTGGGGGTTCCTCTGGGGGGAGGGGGAGGTGTACATAGAGAATAGAGGGGTCCCAGGACAGGATATTGGGGGTTCCTCTGGGGGAGGGGGAGGTGTACATAGAGAATAGAGGGGTCTCAGGACAGGATATTGGGGGTTCCTCTGGGGGGAGGTGTACATAGAGAATAGAGGGGTCCCAGGACAGGATATTTGGGGGATCCTCTGGGGGGAGGGGGAGGTGTACATAGAGAATAGAGGGGTCCCAGGACAGGATATTTGGGGGATCCTCTGGGGGGAGGGGGAGGTGTACATAGAGAATAGAGGGGTCCCAGGACAGGATATTTGGGGGTTCCTCTGGGGGGAGGTGTACATAGAGAATAGAGGGGTCCCAGGACAGGATATTGGGGGTTCCTCTGGGGGGAGGGGGAGGTGTACATAGAGAATAGAGGGACCCCAGGACAGGAAATTGGGGGTTCCTCTGGGGGGAGGGGGAGGTGTACATACAGAATAGAGGGGTCCCAGGACAGGATATTGGGGGATCCTCTGGGGGGAGGGGGAGGTGTACATAGAGAATAGAGGGGTCCCAGGACAGGATATTGGGGGATCCTCTGGGGGGAGGGGGAGGTGTACATAGAGAATAGAGGGGTCCCAGGACAGGATATTGGGGGATCCTCTGGGGGGATGGGGAGGTGTACATAGAGAATAGAGGGGTCCCAGGACAGGATATTGGGGGATCCTCTGGGGGGAGGGGGAGGTGTACATAGAGAATAGAGGGGTCTCAGGACAGGATATTGGGGGTTCCTCTGGGGGGAGGGGGAGCTGTACATATAGAATAGAGGGACCCCAGGACAGGATACTGGGGGTTTCTCTGGGGGGAGGGGGAGGTGTACATATAGAATAGAGGGGTCCCAGGACAGGATATTGGGGGTTCCTCTGGGGGGAGGTGTAAATAGAGAATAGAGGGGTCTCAGGACAGGATATTGGGGGTTCCTCTGGGGGGAGGGGGAGGTGTACATATAGAATAGAGGGACCCCAGGACAGGAAATTGGGGGTTCCTCTGGGGGGAGGGGAGGTGTACATAGAGAATAGAGGGGTCCCAGGACAGGATATTGGGGGTTCCTCTGGGGGGGGGGGTGTACATAGAGAATAGAGGGGTCCCAGGACAGGATATTGGGGGTTTCTCTGGGGGGAGGTGTACATAGAGAATAGAGGGGTCCCAGGACAGGATATTGGGGGATCCTCTGGGGGGAGGGGGAGGTGTACATAGAGAATAGAGGGGTCCCAGGACAGGATATTGGGGGATCCTCTGGGGGGAGGGGGAGGTGTACATAGAGAATAGAGGGGTCCCAGGACAGGAAATTGGGGGTTCCTCTGGGGGGAGGGGGAGGTGTACATAGAGAATAGAGGGACCCCAGGACAGGATATTGGGGGATCCTCTGGGGGGAGGGGGAGGTGTACATAGAGAATAGAGGGGTCTCAGGACAGGATATTGGGGGTTCCTCTGGGGGGAGGGGGAGGTGTACATAGAGAATAGAGGGGTCTCAGGACAGGATATTGGGGGTTCCTCTGGGGGGAGGGGGAGGTGTACATAGAGAATAGAGGGGTCTCAGGACAGGATATTGGGGGTTCCTCTGGGGGGAGGTGTACATAGAGAATAGAGGGGTCCCAGGACAGGATATTGGGGGTTCCTCTGGGGGGGAGGTGTACATAGAGAATAGAGGGGTCTCAGGACAGGATATTGGGGGTTCCTCTGGGGGGAGGTGTACATAGAGAATAGAGGGGTCCCAGGACAGGATATTGGGGGTTCCTCTGGGGGAGGGGGAGGTGTACATAGAGAATAGAGGGGTCTCAGGACAGGATATTGGGGGTTCCTCTGGGGGGAGGGGGAGGTGTACATAGAGAATAGAGGGGTCTCAGGACAGGATATTGGGGGATCCTCTGGGGGGAGGGGGAGGTGTACATAGAGAATAGAGGGGTCCCAGGACAGGATATTGGGGGTTCCTCTGGGGGGAGGGGGAGGTGTACATAGAGAATAGAGGGGTCCAAGGACAGGATATTTGGGGGATCCTCTGGGGGGAGGGGGAGGTGTACATAGAGAATAGAGGGGTCTCAGGACAGGATATTGGGGGTTCCTCTGGGGGGTGGTGTACATAGAGAATAGAGGGACCCCAGGACAGGATATTTGGGGTTCCTCTGGGGGGAGGTGTACATAGAGAATAGAGGGACCCCAGGACAGGATATTGGGGGTTCCTCTGGGGGGTGGTGTACATAGAGAATAGAGGGACCCCAGGACAGGATATTGGGGGTTCCTCTGGGGGGAGGTGTACATAGAGAATAGAGGGGTCCCAGGACAGGATATTTGGGGGTTCCTCTGGGGGAGGTCAACATAGAGAATAGAGGGACCCCAGGACAAGATATTGGGGGTTCCTCTGGGGGGAGGTGTACATAGAGAATAGAGGGACCCCAGGACAGGAAATTGGGGGTTCCTCTGGGGGAGGGGGAGGTGTACATAGAGAATAGAGGGGTCCCAGGACAGGATATTTGGGGGTTCCTCTGGGGGGAGGTGTACATAGAGAATAGAGGGACCCCAGGACAGGAAATTGGGGGTTCCTCTGGGGGGAGGGGGAGGTGTACATAGAGAATAGAGGGGTCTCAGGACAAGATATTGGGGGTTCCTCTGGGGGAGGTGTACATACAGAATAGAGGGGTCCCAGGACAGGATATTGGGGGATCCTCTGGGGGGAGGGGGAGGTGTACATAGAGAATAGAGGGGTCCCAGGACAGGATATTGGGGGATCCTCTGGGGGGAGGGGGGAGGTGTACATAGAGAATAGAGGGGTCTCAGGACAGGATATTGGGGGTTCCTCTGGGGGGAGGTGTACATAGAGAATAGAGGGACCCCAGGACAGGAAATTGGGGGTTCCTCTGGGGGAGGGGGAGGTGTACATAGAGAATAGAGGGGTCCCAGGACAGGATATTTGGGGGTTCCTCTGGGGGGAGGTGTACATAGAGAATAGAGGGACCCCAGGACAGGAAATTGGGGGTTCCTCTGGGGGGAGGGGGAGGTGTACATAGAGAATAGAGGGGTCTCAGGACAGGATATTGGGGGTTCCTCTGGGGGGAGGGGGAGGTGTACATAGAGAATAGAGGGGTCTCAGGACAAGATATTGGGGGTTCCTCTGGGGGAGGTGTACATACAGAATAGAGGGGTCCCAGGACAGGATATTGGGGGATCCTCTGGGGGGAGGGGGAGGTGTACATAGAGAATAGAGGGGTCCCAGGACAGGATATTGGGGGATCCTCTGGGGGGAGGTGTACATAGAGAATAGAGGGGTCCCAGGACAGGATATTGGGGGATCCTCTGGGGGGAGGGGGAGGTGTACATAGAGAATAGAGGGGTCCCAGGACAGGATATTGGGGGATCCTCTGGGGGGAGGGGGAGGTGTACATAGAGAATAGAGGGGTCTCAGGACAGGATATTGGGGGTTCCTCTGGGGGGAGGGGGAGCTGTACATATAGAATAGAGGGACCCCAGGACAGGATACTGGGGGTTTCTCTGGGGGGAGGGGGAGGTGTACATATAGAATAGAGGGGTCCCAGGACAGGATATTGGGGGTTCCTCTGGGGGGAGGGGGAGGTGTACATATAGAATAGAGGGGTCTCAGGACAGGATATTGGGGGTTCCTCTGGGGGGAGGGGGAGCTGTACATATAGAATAGAGGGACCCCAGGACAGGATACTGGGGGTTTCTCTGGGGGGAGGGGGAGGTGTACATATAGAATAGAGGGGTCCCAGGACAGGATATTGGGGGTTCCTCTGGGGGGAGGTGTAAATAGAGAATAGAGGGGTCTCAGGACAGGATATTGGGGGTTCCTCTGGGGGGAGGGGGAGGTGTACATATAGAATAGAGGGACCCCAGGACAGGAAATTGGGGGTTCCTGTGGGGGGAGGGGAGGTGTACATAGAGAATAGAGGGGTCCCAGGACAGGATATTGGGGGTTCCTCTGGGGGGGGGGTGTACATAGAGAATAGAGGGGTCCCAGGACAGGATATTGGGGGATCCTCTGGGGGGAGGGGGAGGTGTACATAGAGAATAGAGGGGTCTCAGGACAGGATATTGGGGGATCCTCTGGGGGGAGGGGGAGGTGTACATAGAGAATAGAGGGGTCTCAGGACAGGAAATTTGGGGGTTCCTCTGGGGGAGGTGTACGTAGAGAATAGAGGGGTCTCAGGACAGGATATGGGGGTTCCTCTGGGGGAGGTGTACATACAGAATAGAGGGGTCCCAGGACAGGATATTTGGGGGTTCCTCTGGGGGGAGGGGGAGGTGTACATAGAGAATAGAGGGACCCCAGGACAGGAAATTGGGGGTTCCTCTGGGGGGGAGGGGGGAGGTGTACATAGAGAATAGAGGGGTCTCAGGACAGGATATTGGGGGTTCCTCTGGGGGAGGTGTACATAGAGAATAGAGGGACCCCAGGACAGGATATTGGGGGATCCTCTGGGGGAGGTGTACATAGAGAATAGAGGGGTCCCAGGACAGGATATTGGTGGTTCCTCTGGGGGGAGGGGAAGCTGTACATATAGAATAGAGGGACCCCAGGACAGGATATTGGGGGTTTCTCTGGGGGGAGGGGGAGGTGTACATAGAGAATAGAGGGGTCTCAGGACAGGATATTGGGGGTTCCTCTGGGGGGAGGGGGAGGTGTACATAGAGAATAGAGGGGTCCCAGGACAGGATATTTGGGGGTTCCTCTGGGGGGAGGTGTACATAGAGAATAGAGGGGTCCCAGGACAGGATATTGGGGGTTCCTCTGGGGGAGGGGGAGGTGTACATAGAGAATAGAGGGGTCTCAGGACAGGATATTGGGGGTTCCTCTGGGGGGAGGTGTACATAGAGAATAGAGGGGTCCCAGGACAGGATATTGGGGGTTCCTCTGGGGGGAGGGGGAGGTGTACATAGAGAATAGAGGGGTCCCAGGACAGGATATTTGGGGGATCCTCTGGGGGGAGGGGGAGGTGTACATAGAGAATAGAGGGACCCCAGGACAGGAAATTGGGGGTTCCTCTGGGGGGGAGGGGGGAGGTGTACATAGAGAATAGAGGGGTCTCAGGACAGGATATTGGGGGTTCCTCTGGGGGGTGGTGTACATAGAGAATAGAGGGGTCCCAGGACAGGATATTTGGGGGTTCCTCTGGGGGAGGTCAACATAGAGAATAGAGGGACCCCAGGACAAGATATTGGGGGTTCCTCTGGGGGGAGGTGTACATAGAGAATAGAGGGACCCCAGGACAGGAAATTGGGGGTTCCTCTGGGGGAGGGGGAGGTGTACATAGAGAATAGAGGGGTCCCAGGACAGGATATTTGGGGGTTCCTCTGGGGGGAGGTGTACATAGAGAATAGAGGGACCCCAGGACAGGAAATTGGGGGTTCCTCTGGGGGGAGGGGGAGGTGTACATAGAGAATAGAGGGGTCTCAGGACAGGATATTGGGGGTTCCTCTGGGGGGAGGGGGAGGTGTACATAGAGAATAGAGGGGTCTCAGGACAAGATATTGGGGGTTCCTCTGGGGGAGGTGTACATACAGAATAGAGGGGTCCCAGGACAGGATATTGGGGGATCCTCTGGGGGGAGGGGGAGGTGTACATAGAGAATAGAGGGGTCCCAGGACAGGATATTGGGGGATCCTCTGGGGGGAGGGGGAGGTGTACATAGAGAATAGAGGGGTCTCAGGACAGGATATTGGGGGTTCCTCTGGGGGGAGGGGGAGCTGTACATATAGAATAGAGGGACCCCAGGACAGGATACTGGGGGTTTCTCTGGGGGGAGGGGGAGGTGTACATATAGAATAGAGGGGTCCCAGGACAGGATATTGGGGGTTCCTCTGGGGGGAGGGGGAGGTGTACATATAGAATAGAGGGGTCTCAGGACAGGATATTGGGGGTTCCTCTGGGGGGAGGGGGAGCTGTACATATAGAATAGAGGGACCCCAGGACAGGATACTGGGGGTTTCTCTGGGGGGAGGGGGAGGTGTACATATAGAATAGAGGGGTCCCAGGACAGGATATTGGGGGTTCCTCTGGGGGGAGGTGTAAATAGAGAATAGAGGGGTCTCAGGACAGGATATTGGGGGTTTCTCTGGGGGGGAGGTGTACATATAGAATAGAGGGACCCCAGGACAGGAAATTGGGGGTTCCTCTGGGGGGAGGGGAGGTGTACATAGAGAATAGAGGGGTCCCAGGACAGGATATTGGGGGTTCCTCTGGGGGGGGGGGTGTACATAGAGAATAGAGGGGTCCCAGGACAGGATATTGGGGGTTTCTCTGGGGGGAGGTGTACATAGAGAATAGAGGGGTCCCAGGACAGGATATTGGGGGATCCTCTGGGGGGAGGGGGAGGTGTACATAGAGAATAGAGGGGTCCCAGGACAGGATATTGGGGGATCCTCTGGGGGGAGGGGGAGGTGTACATAGAGAATAGAGGGGTCCCAGGACAGGATATTTGGGGGTTCCTCTGGGGGGAGGTGTACATAGAGAATAGAGGGACCCCAGGACAGGATATTGGGGGATCCTCTGGGGGGAGGGGGAGGTGTACATAGAGAATAGAGGGGTCTCAGGACAGGATATTGGGGGATCCTCTGGGGGGAGGGGGAGGTGTACATAGAGAATAGAGGGGTCCCAGGACAGGAAATTTGGGGGTTCCTCTGGGGGAGGTGTACGTAGAGAATAGAGGGGTCTCAGGACAGGATATGGGGGTTCCTCTGGGGGAGGTGTACATACAGAATAGAGGGGTCCCAGGACAGGATATTTGGGGGTTCCTCTGGGGGGGAGGTGTACATAGAGAATAGAGGGACCCCAGGACAGGAAATTGGGGGTTCCCCTGGGGGGAGGGGGAGGTGTACATAGAGAATAGAGGGGTCTCAGGACAGGATATTGGGGGTTCCTCTGGGGGAGGTGTACATAGAGAATAGAGGGACCCCAGGACAGGATATTGGGGGATCCTCTGGGGGAGGTGTACATAGAGAATAGAGGGGTCCCAGGACAGGATATTGGTGGTTCCTCTGGGGGGAGGGGAAGCTGTACATATAGAATAGAGGGACCCCAGGACAGGATATTGGGGGTTTCTCTGGGGGGAGGGGGAGGTGTACATAGAGAATAGAGGGGTCTCAGGACAGGATATTGGGGGTTCCTCTGGGGGGAGGGGGAGGTGTACATAGAGAATAGAGGGGTCTCAGGACAGGATATTGGGGGTTCCTCTGGGGGGAGGTGTACATAGAGAATAGAGGGGTCCCAGGACAGGATATTGGGGGTTCCTCTGGGGGGGAGGTGTACATAGAGAATAGAGGGGTCTCAGGACAGGATATTGGGGGTTCCTCTGGGGGGAGGTGTACATAGAGAATAGAGGGGTCCCAGGACAGGATATTGGGGGTTCCTCTGGGGGGAGGTGTACATAGAGAATAGAGGGGTCTCAGGACAAGATATTGGGGGTTCCTCTGGGGGGAGGGGGAGGTGTACATAGAGAATAGAGGGGTCCCAGGACAGGATATTTGGGGGATCCTCTGGGGGGAGGGGGAGGTGTACATAGAGAATAGAGGGACCCCAGGACAGGAAATTGGGGGTTCCTCTGGGGGGGAGGGGGAGGTGTACATAGAGAATAGAGGGGTCTCAGGACAGGATATTGGGGGTTCCTCTGGGGGGTGGTGTACATAGAGAATAGAGGGACCCCAGGACAGGATATTTGGGGTTCCTCTGGGGGGAGGTGTACATAGAGAATAGAGGGGTCCCAGGACAGGATATTTGGGGTTCCTCTGGGGGGAGGTGTACATAGAGAATAGTGGGGTCTCAGGACAGGATATTTGGGGGTTCCTCTGGGGGAGGTCAACATAGAGAATAGAGGGACCCCAGGACAAGATATTGGGGGTTCCTCTGGGGGGAGGTGTACATAGAGAATAGAGGGGTCCCAGGACAGGATATTTGGGGTTCCTCTGGGGGGAGGTGTACATAGAGAATAGAGGGGTCTCAGGACAAGATATTGGGGGTTCCTCTGGGGGAGGTGTACATACAGAATAGAGGGGTCCCAGGACAGGATATTTGGGGGTTCCTCTGGGGGGGAGGTGTACATAGAGAATAGAGGGACCCCAGGACAGGAAATTGGGGGTTCCTCTGGGGGGAGGGGGAGGTGTGCATAGAGAATAGAGGGGTCCCAGGACAGGATATTTGGGGGTTCCTCTGGGGGGAGGTGTACATAGAGAATAGAGGGGTCTCAGGACAGGATATTGGGGGTTTCTCTGGGGGGGAGGTGTACATATAGAATAGAGGGACCCCAGGACAGGAAATTGGGGGTTCCTCTGGGGGGAGGGGAGGTGTACATAGAGAATAGAGGGGTCCCAGGACAGGATATTGGGGGTTCCTCTGGGGGGGGGGTGTACATAGAGAATAGAGGGGTCCCAGGACAGGATATTGGGGGTTTCTCTGGGGGGAGGTGTACATAGAGAATAGAGGGGTCCCAGGACAGGATATTGGGGGATCCTCTGGGGGGAGGGGGAGGTGTACATAGAGAATAGAGGGGTCCCAGGACAGGATATTGGGGGATCCTCTGGGGGGAGGGGGAGGTGTACATAGAGAATAGAGGGGTCCCAGGACAGGATATTTGGGGGTTCCTCTGGGGGGAGGTGTACATAGAGAATAGAGGGACCCCAGGACAGGATATTGGGGGATCCTCTGGGGGGAGGGGGAGGTGTACATAGAGAATAGAGGGGTCTCAGGACAGGATATTGGGGGATCCTCTGGGGGGAGGGGGAGGTGTACATAGAGAATAGAGGGGTCCCAGGACAGGAAATTTGGGGGTTCCTCTGGGGGAGGTGTACGTAGAGAATAGAGGGGTCTCAGGACAGGATATGGGGGTTCCTCTGGGGGAGGTGTACATACAGAATAGAGGGGTCCCAGGACAGGATATTTGGGGGTTCCTCTGGGGGGGAGGTGTACATAGAGAATAGAGGGACCCCAGGACAGGAAATTGGGGGTTCCCCTGGGGGGAGGGGGAGGTGTACATAGAGAATAGAGGGGTCTCAGGACAGGATATTGGGGGTTCCTCTGGGGGGAGGTGTACATAGAGAATAGAGGGGTCCCAGGACAGGATATTGGGGGTTCCTCTGGGGGGAGGGGGAGGTGTACATAGAGAATAGAGGGACCCCAGGACAGGATATTGGGGGATCCTCTGGGGGAGGTGTACATAGAGAATAGAGGGACCCCAGGACAGGATATTGGGGGATCCTCTGGGGGGAGGTGTACATAGAGAATAGAGGGACCCCAGGACAGGATATTGGTGGTTCCTCTGGGGGGAGGTGTACATATAGAATAGAGGGACCCCAGGACAGGAAATTGGGGGTTCCTCTGGGGGGAGGGGGAGGTGTACATAGAGAATAGAGGGGTCTCAGGACAGGATATTGGGGGTTCCTCTGGGGGGAGGTGTACATAGAGAATAGAGGGGTCCCAGGACAGGATATTGGGGGTTCCTCTGGGGGGGAGGTGTACATAGAGAATAGAGGGGTCTCAGGACAGGATATTGGGGGTTCCTCTGGGGGGAGGTGTACATAGAGAATAGAGGGGTCCCAGGACAGGATATTGGGGGTTCCTCTGGGGGGAGGTGTACATAGAGAATAGAGGGGTCTCAGGACAAGATATTGGGGGTTCCTCTGGGGGGAGGGGGAGGTGTACATAGAGAATAGAGGGGTCCCAGGACAGGATATTGGGGGTTCCTCTGGGGGGAGGGGGAGGTGTACATAGAGAATAGAGGGGTCCCAGGACAGGATATTTGGGGGATCCTCTGGGGGGAGGGGGAGGTGTACATAGAGAATAGAGGGACCCCAGGACAGGAAATTGGGGGTTCCTCTGGGGGGGGAGGGGGGAGGTGTACATAGAGAATAGAGGGGTCTCAGGACAGGATATTGGGGGTTCCTCTGGGGGGTGGTGTACATAGAGAATAGAGGGACCCCAGGACAGGATATTTGGGGTTCCTCTGGGGGGAGGTGTACATAGAGAATAGAGGGGTCCCAGGACAGGATATTTGGGGTTCCTCTGGGGGGAGGTGTACATAGAGAATAGTGGGGTCTCAGGACAGGATATTGGGGGTTCCTCTGGGGGGAGGGGGAGGTGTACATAGAGAATAGAGGGGTCTCAGGACAAGATATTGGGGGTTCCTCTGGGGGAGGTGTACATAGAGAATAGAGGGGTCCCAGGACAGGATATTTGGGGTTCCTCTGGGGGGGAGGGGAAGGTGTACATAGAGAATAGAGGGGTCTCAGGAGAGGATATTTGGGGGTTCCTCTGGGGGGAGGGGGAGGTGTACATAGAGAATAGAGGGGTCTCAGGACAGGATATTGGGGGTTCCTCTGGGGGGAGGGGGAGGTGTACATAGAGAATAGAGGGGTCTCAGGACAGGATATTGGGGGTTCCTCTGGGGGGAGGGGGAGGTGTACATAGAGAATAGAGGGGTCTCAGGACAAGATATTGGGGGTTCCTCTGGGGGGAGGTGTAAATAGAGAATAGAGGGGTCTCAGGACAAGATATTGGGGGTTCCTCTGGGGGGAGGGGGAGGTGTACATAGAGAATAGAGGGGTCTCAGGACAGGATATTGGGGGTTCCTCTGGGGGAGGGGGAGGTGTACATAGAGAATAGAGGGGTCTCAGGACAGGATATTGGGGGTTCCTCTGGGGGGAGGGGGAGGTGTACATAGAGAATAGAGGGGTCTCAGGACCGGATATTGGGGGATCCTCTGGGGGGAGGGGGAGGTGTACATAGAGAATAGAGGGGTCTCAGGACCGGATATTGGGGGATCCTCTGGGGGGAGGGGGAGGTGTACATACAGAATAGAGGGGTCCCAGGACAGGATATTTGGGGTTCCTCTGGGGGGGGAGGGGAAGGTGTACATAGAGAATAGAGGGGTCTCAGGACAGGATATTGGGGGTTCCTCTGGGGGAGGTGTACATAGAGAATATAGGGGTCCCAGGACAGGATATTTGGGGGTTCCTCTGGGGGGAGGGGGAGGTGTACATAGAGAATAGAGGGGTCCCAGGACAGGATATTGGGGGATCCTCTGGGGGGAGGGGAGGTGTACGTAGAGAATAGAGGGACCCCAGGACAAGATATTGGGGGTTCCTCTGGGGGAGGGGGAGGTGTACGTAGAGAATAGAGGGGTCCCAGGACAGGATATTGGGGGATCCTCTGGGGGGAGGGGAGGTGTACGTAGAGAATAGAGGGACCCCAGGACAAGATATTGGGGGTTCCTCTGGGGGAGGGGGAGGTGTACGTAGAGAATAGAGGGGTCCCAGGACAGGATATTGGGGGATCCTCTGGGTGGAGGGGGAGGTGTACGTAGAGAATAGAGGGACCCCAGGACAAGATATTGGGGGTTCCTCTGGGGGAGGGGGAGGTGTACATAGAGAATAGAGGGGTCCCAGGACAGGAAATTGGGGGTTCCTCTGGGGGGAGGGGGAGGTGTACGTAGAGAATAGAGGGGTCCCAGGACAGGATATTGGGGGATCCTCTGGGGGGAGGGGAGGTGTACGTAGAGAATAGAGGGACCCCAGGACAAGATATTGGGGGTTCCTCTGGGGGGAGGGGGAGGTGTACGTAGAGAATAGAGGGGTCCCAGGACAGGATATTGGGGGATCCTCTGGGGGGAGGGGGAGGTGTACGTAGAGAATAGAGGGGTCCCAGGACAGGATATTGGGGGATCCTCTGGGGGGAGGGGGAGGTGTACGTAGAGAATAGAGGGGTCCCAGGACAGGATATTGGGGGATCCTCTGGGGGGAGGGGGAGGTGTACATAGAGAATAGAGGGTGGTCCCAGGACAGGATATTTGGGGGTTCCTCTGGGGGGAGGTGTACATAGAGAATAGAGGGACCCCAGGACAGGATATTGGGGGATCCTCTGGGGGGAGGGGGAGGTGTACATAGAGAATAGAGGGGTCTCAGGACAGGATATTGGGGGATCCTCTGGGGGGAGGGGGAGGTGTACATAGAGAATAGAGGGGTCCCAGGACAGGAAATTTGGGGGTTCCTCTGGGGGAGGTGTACGTAGAGAATAGAGGGGTCTCAGGACAGGATATGGGGGTTCCTCTGGGGGAGGTGTACATACAGAATAGAGGGGTCCCAGGACAGGATATTTGGGGGTTCCTCTGGGGGGGAGGTGTACATAGAGAATAGAGGGACCCCAGGACAGGAAATTGGGGGTTCCCCTGGGGGGAGGGGGAGGTGTACATAGAGAATAGAGGGGTCTCAGGACAGGATATTGGGGGTTCCTCTGGGGGGAGGTGTACATAGAGAATAGAGGGGTCCCAGGACAGGATATTGGGGGATCCTCTGGGGGGAGGGGGAGGTGTACATAGAGAATAGAGGGGTCCCAGGACAGGATATTGGGGGTTCCTCTGGGGGGAGGGGGAGGTGTACATAGAGAATAGAGGGACCCCAGGACAGGATATTGGGGGATCCTCTGGGGGAGGTGTACATAGAGAATAGAGGGACCCCAGGACAGGATATTGGGGGATCCTCTGGGGGGAGGTGTACATAGAGAATAGAGGGACCCCAGGACAGGATATTGGTGGTTCCTCTGGGGGGAGAGGAAGCTGTACATATAGAATAGAGGGGTCTCAGGACAGGATATTGGGGGTTCCTCTGGGGGGAGGTGTACATAGAGAATAGAGGGGTCCCAGGACAGGATATTGGGGGTTCCTCTGGGGGGAGGTGTACATAGAGAATAGAGGGACCCCAGGACAGGAAATTGGGGGTTCCTCTGGGGGGAGGGGGAGGTGTACATAGAGAATAGAGGGGTCTCAGGACAGGATATTGGGGGTTCCTCTGGGGGGAGGTGTACATAGAGAATAGAGGGGTCCCAGGACAGGATATTGGGGGTTCCTCTGGGGGGGAGGTGTACATAGAGAATAGAGGGGTCTCAGGACAGGATATTGGGGGTTCCTCTGGGGGGAGGTGTACATAGAGAATAGAGGGGTCCCAGGACAGGATATTGGGGGTTCCTCTGGGGGGAGGTGTACATAGAGAATAGAGGGGTCTCAGGACAAGATATTGGGGGTTCCTCTGGGGGGAGGGGGAGGTGTACATAGAGAATAGAGGGGTCCCAGGACAGGATATTTGGGGGATCCTCTGGGGGGAGGGGGAGGTGTACATAGAGAATAGAGGGACCCCAGGACAGGAAATTGGGGGTTCCTCTGGGGGGGAGGGGGGAGGTGTACATAGAGAATAGAGGGGTCTCAGGACAGGATATTGGGGGTTCCTCTGGGGGGTGGTGTACATAGAGAATAGAGGGACCCCAGGACAGGATATTTGGGGTTCCTCTGGGGGGAGGTGTACATAGAGAATAGAGGGGTCCCAGGACAGGATATTTGGGGTTCCTCTGGGGGGAGGTGTACATAGAGAATAGTGGGGTCTCAGGACAGGATATTTGGGGGTTCCTCTGGGGGAGGTCAACATAGAGAATAGAGGGACCCCAGGACAAGATATTGGGGGTTCCTCTGGGGGGAGGTGTACATAGAGAATAGAGGGGTCCCAGGACAGGATATTTGGGGTTCCTCTGGGGGGAGGTGTACATAGAGAATAGAGGGGTCTCAGGACAGGATATTGGGGGTTCCTCTGGGGGGAGGGGGAGGTGTACATAGAGAATAGAGGGGTCTCAGGACAAGATATTGGGGGTTCCTCTGGGGGAGGTGTACATAGAGAATAGAGGGGTCCCAGGACAGGATATTTGGGGTTCCTCTGGGGGGGAGGGGAAGGTGTACATAGAGAATAGAGGGGTCTCAGGAGAGGATATTTGGGGGTTCCTCTGGGGGGAGGGGGAGGTGTACATAGAGAATAGAGGGGTCTCAGGACAGGATATTGGGGGTTCCTCTGGGGGGAGGGGGAGGTGTACATAGAGAATAGAGGGGTCTCAGGACAGGATATTGGGGGTTCCTCTGGGGGGAGGGGGAGGTGTACATAGAGAATAGAGGGGTCTCAGGACAAGATATTGGGGGTTCCTCTGGGGGGAGGTGTAAATAGAGAATAGAGGGGTCTCAGGACAAGATATTGGGGGTTCCTCTGGGGGGAGGGGGAGGTGTACATAGAGAATAGAGGGGTCTCAGGACAGGATATTGGGGGTTCCTCTGGGGGAGGGGGAGGTGTACATAGAGAATAGAGGGGTCTCAGGACAGGATATTGGGGGTTCCTCTGGGGGGAGGGGGAGGTGTACATAGAGAATAGAGGGGTCTCAGGACCGGATATTGGGGGATCCTCTGGGGGGAGGGGGAGGTGTACATAGAGAATAGAGGGGTCTCAGGACCGGATATTGGGGGTTCCTCTGGGGGGAGGGGGAGGTGTACATAGAGAATAGAGGGGTCTCAGGACAGGATATTGGGGGTTCCTCTGGGGGAGGTGTACATACAGAATAGAGGGGTCCCAGGACAGGATATTTGGGGTTCCTCTGGGGGGGAGGGGAAGGTGTACATAGAGAATAGAGGGGTCTCAGGACAGGATATTGGGGGTTCCTCTGGGGGAGGTGTACATAGAGAATATAGGGGTCCCAGGACAGGATATTTGGGGGTTCCTCTGGGGGGAGGGGGGAGGTGTACATAGAGAATAGAGGGGTCCCAGGACAGGATATTGGGGGATCCTCTGGGGGAGGGGGAGGTGTACATAGAGAATAGAGGGGTCCCAGGACAGGAAATTGGGGGTTCCTCTGGGGGGAGGGGGAGGTGTACGTAGAGAATAGAGGGGTCCCAGGACAGGATATTGGGGGATCCTCTGGGGGGAGGGGAGGTGTACGTAGAGAATAGAGGGACCCCAGGACAAGATATTGGGGGTTCCTCTGGGGGGAGGGGGAGGTGTACGTAGAGAATAGAGGGGTCCCAGGACAGGATATTGGGGGATCCTCTGGGGGGAGGGGGAGGTGTACGTAGAGAATAGAGGGGTCCCAGGACAGGATATTGGGGGATCCTCTGGGGGGAGGGGGAGGTGTACGTAGAGAATAGAGGGGTCCCAGGACAGGATATTGGGGGATCCTCTGGGGGGAGGGGGAGGTGTACATAGAGAATAGAGGGGTCCCAGGACAGGATATTGGGGGATCCTCTGGGGGGAGGGGGAGGTGTACGTAGAGAATAGAGGGGTCCCAGGACAGGATATTGGGGGTTCCTCTGGGGGGAGGTGTTGGTGACAGTGAAGGAGCTCTGTGATTGGTGGGGATGTGTATGGGAGGGTCCTCTCATTATTGGGGGGCTCTGATATTATTGGGCTACAACAACATGGCCGCCCCTCCTGTACTGAAGACACATCTCATCCTCTCTCCTGGTGACCCCTCATACACTCCACACACGGGGGTCTCCCGATCACTAAATGGAAGAAGAGAAGATTACCTGACGAGGAGCTCCTCACCCGGACCGCTCTTCTCCCAGACTACAACAGCATGGCGGCTCCCCTCCCACCGGTCTCCTGCAGTAGACTACAACAACATGGCGGCTCCCCGCCCACGAGAGTCCCCTCCGTCCTCTAGAGACTACAATAAAATGGCCGCTCGTCGTCTTATTATAAGAGAACGATCTCTCCTTTACCGACACAATCCGGTGTAGTGTCACATTATGCTGCCTATCACAGGATGCTGCCGAAGTGAAGTTTCCGCCAGAAATTGCGTAATGCGCATGCGCCGTGCGTTCCAACATATGTTCGGCAATACAGTTAAGCAAAAGCATCACAGAATGTTACGGAAGTGACACAAACACTGGGCGTTACAACACCAATACTTCCCTTGTTACCTCGGATCAGTTTTTAAATAACCATGCTGAGCTACATGCGGTCTTAGGTTATGGAGTGCTGGGACTTGTAGTGCCTATGCTGAGCTACGTGCAGTGTAGTGTCACATTTTGCTGCCTATCACAGGATGCTGCGGAAGTGACGTTGTTGCGTACTGCGCATGCGCGATGCGTTCCAACATAGTTTCGGCAATACAGTTAAGCGAAACCATCACATAATGTTACGGAAGTGAAGTTACACACAACACAAACACTGGGCCGTGCGTCACAACACTAATACTTCCCTTGTTACCTAGTAGGTTTTGCATTGCTGGGACTTGTAGTGCCTATCCTGAGCTACATGCTTCAATGTTCAGTGTCCTCATCCCTATCCCCGAGCTTCAATATTCAGTGTCCTCATCCCTATCCCCGAGCTTCAATGTTCAGTGTCCTCATCCCTATCCCCGAGCTTCAATATTCAGTGTCCTCATCCCTATCCCCATGCTTCAATGTTCAGTGTCCTCATCCCTATCCCCGAGCTTCAATGTTCAGTGACCTCATCCTTATCCCCGAGCTTCAATGTTCTCATCCTTATCCCTGAGCTTCAATGTTCAGTGTCCTCATCCTTATCCACCAGCTTCAATATTCAGTGTCCTCATCCCTATCCCCGAGCTTCAATGTTCAGTGTCCTCATCCCTATCCCCGAGCTTCAATGTTCAGTGACCTCATCCTTATCCCCGAGCTTCAATGTTCTCATCCTTATCCCTGAGCTTCAATGTTCAGTGTCCTCATCCTTATCCACCAGCTTCAATATTCAGTGTCCTCATCCCTATCCCCGAGCTTCAATGTTCAGTGTCCTCATCCTTATCCCCGAGCTTCAATGTTCAGTGTCCTCATCCCTATCCCCGAGCTTCAATGTTCAGTGTCCTCATCCCTATCCCCCTGCTTCAATGTTCAGAGTCCTCATCCTTATCCCCCTGCTTCGATGAGGACACTGAACATTGAAGCATGGGGATAAGGATGAGGACACTGAACATTGAAGCTGGTGGATAAGGATGAGGACACTGAACATTGAAGCTCAGGGATAAGGATGAGGGCACTGAACATTGAAGCTCGGGGATAGGGATGAGGACACTGAACATTGAAGCTCAGGGATAGGGATGAGGACACTGAACATTGAAGCTCGGGGATAAGGATGAGGACACTGAACATTGAAGCTGGTGGATAAGGATGAGGACACTGAACATTGAAGCTCAGGGATAAGGATGAGGACACTGAACATTGAAGCTCGGGGATAAGGATGAGGTCACTGAACATTGAAGCTCAGGGATAGGGATGAGGACACTGAACATTGAAGCATGGGGATAAGGATGAGGACACTGAACATTGAAGCTCAGGGATAAGGATGAGGACACTGAACATTGAAGCTCGGGGATAAGGATGAGGTCACTGAACATTGAAGCTCAGGGATAGGGATGAGGACACTGAACATTGAAGCATGGGGATAAGGATGAGGATACTGAACATTGAAGCTTGCGGATAGGGATGAGGACACTGAACATTGAAGCTCGGGGATAGGGATGAGGACACTGAACATTGAAGCTCGGGGATAAGGATGAGGACACTGAACATTGAAGCATGGGGATAGGGATGAGGACACTGAACATTGAAGCATGGGGATAAGGATGAGGACACTGAACATTGAAGCTCGGGGATAAGGATGAGGACACTGAACATTGAAGCTCGGGGATAGGGATGAGGACACTGAACATTGAAGCTCGGGGATAGGGATGAGGACACTGAACATTGAAGCTCGGGGATAGGGATGAGGACACTGAACATTGACGCTCGGGGATAAGGATGAGGACACTGAACATTGAAGCACAGGGATAAGGATGAGGACACTGAACATTGAAGCACAGGGATAAGGATGAGGACACTGAACATTTAAAGCTTGCGGATAGGGATGAGGACACTGAACATTGAAGCACAGGGATAAGGATGAGGACACTGAACATTGAAGCTCGCGGATAGGGATGAGGACACTGAACATTGAAGCACGGGGATAAGGATGAGGACACTGAACATTGAAGCTCGGGGATAAGGATGAGGACACTGAACATTGAAGCTCGGGGATAAGGATGAGGACACTGAACATTGAAGCTCGGGGATAGGGATGAGGACACTGAACATTGAAGCTCGGGGATAAGGATGAGGTCACTGAACATTGAAGCAGGGGGATAGGGATGAGGAGACTGAACATTGAAGCTCGCGGATAGGGATGAGGACACTGAACATTGAAGCACGGGGATAGGGATGGACACTGAACATTGAAGCTGGGGGATAAGGATGGACACTGAACATTGAAGCTCGAGGATAGGGATGAGGACACTGAACATTGAAGCACGGGGATAAGGATGGACACTGAACATTGAAGCTCGGGGATAGGGATGAGGACACTGATCATTGAAGTTCGGGGATAGGGATGAGGTCACTGAACATTGAAGCAGGGGGATAGGGATGAGGACACTGAACATTGAAGCTCGCGGATAGGGATGAGGACACTGAACATTGAAGCATGGGGATAAGGATGAGGGCACTGAACATTGAAGCTCGGGGATAGGGATGAGGACACTGAACATTGAAGCTCGGGGATAGGGATGAGGACACTGAACATTGAAGCTCGGGGATAAGGATGAGGGCACTGAACATTGAAGCTCGGGGATAGGGATGAGGACACTGAACATTGAAGTTCGGGGATAAGGATGAGGTCACTGAACATTGAAGCAGGGGGATAGGGATGAGGACACTGAACATTGAAGTTCGGGGATAAGGATGAGGTCACTGAACATTGAAGCAGGGGGATAGGGATGAGGAGACTGAACATTGAAGCTCGCGGATAGGGATGAGGACACTGAACATTGAAGCACGGGGATAGGGATGGACACTGAACATTGAAGCTGGGGGATAAGGATGGACACTGAACATTGAAGCTGGGGGATAAGGATGGACACTGAACATTGAAGCTCGGGGATAGGGATGAGGACACTGAACATTGAAGTTCGGGGATAGGGATGAGGTCACTGAACATTGAAGCAGGGGGATAGGGATGAGGACACTGAACATTGAAGCAGGGGGATAGGGATGAGGACACTGAACATTGAAGCAGGGGGATAGGGATGAGGACACTGAACATTGAAGCACGGGGATAAGGATGGACACTGAACATTGAAGCTGGGGGATAAGGATGGACACTGAACATTGAAGCTCGGGGATAGGGATGAGGACACTGAACATTGAAGTTCGGGGATAGGGATGAGGTCACTGAACATTGAAGCAGGGGGATAGGGATGAGGACACTGAACATTGAAGCAGGGGGATAGGGATGAGGACACTGAACATTGAAGCTCGCGGATAGGGATGAGGACACTGAACATTGAAGCACGGGGATAGGGATGAGGACACTGAACATTGAAGTTCGGGGATAGGGATGAGGTCACTGAACATTGAAGCAGGGGGATAGGGATGAGGACACTGAACATTGAAGCTCGCGGATAGGGATGAGGACACTGAACATTGAAGCACGGGGATAGGGATGAGGTCACTGAACATTGAAGCAGGGGGATAGGGATGAGGACACTGAACATTGAAGTTCGGGGATAGGGATGAGGTCACTGAACATTGAAGCAGGGGGATAGGGATGAGGACACTGAACATTGAAGCTCGGGGATAGGGATGAGGTCACTGAACATTGAAGCAGGGGGATAGGGATGAGGACACTGAACATTGAAGCTCGCGGATAGGGATGAGGACACTGAACATTGAAGCACGGGGATAAGGATGAGGACACTGAACATTGAAGCTCGGGGATAGGGATGAGGACACTGAACATTGAAGCTCGGGGATAGGGATGAGGACACTGAACATTGAAGCTCGCGGATAAGGATGGACACTGAACATTGAAGCTCGGGGATAGGGATGAGGACACTGAACATTGAAGCACGGGGATAAGGATGAGGACACTGAACATTGAAGCTCGGGGATAAGGATGAGGACACTGAACATTGAAGCTCGGGGATAAGGATGAGGACACTGAACATTGAAGCTCGGGGATAAGGATGGACACTGAACATTGAAGCTCGGGGATAGGGATGAGGACACTGAACATTGAAGCTCGCGGATAGGGATGAGGACACTGAACATTGAAGCTCGGGGATAAGGATGGACACTGAACATTGAAGCTCGGGGATAGGGATGAGGACACTGAACATTGAAGCAGGGGGATAGGGATGAGGACACTGAACATTGAAGCTCGGGGATAGGGATGAGGACACTGAACATTGAAGCATGGGGATAGGGATGAGGACACTGAACATTGAAGCTCGGGGATAGGGATGAGGACACTGAACATTGAAGCTCGGGGATAAGGATGAGGACACTGAACATTGAAGCTCGGGGATAGGGATGAGGACACTGAACATTGAAGCTCGGGGATAGGGATGAGGACACTGAACATTGAAGCATGGGGATAGGGATGAGGACACTGAACATTGAAGCTCGGGGATAGGGATGAGGACACTGAACATTGAAGCTCGGGGATAAGGATGAGGACACTGAACATTGAAGCTCGGGGATAGGGATGAGGACACTGAACATTGAAGCATGTAGCTCAGGATAGGCACTACAAGTCCCAGCAATGCAAAACCTACTAGGTAACAAGGGAAGTATTAGTGTGACGCACGGCCCAGTGTTTGTGTTGTGTGTTACGTCACTTCCGTAACATTATGTGATGGTTTCACTGAACTATATTGCCGAAACTATGTTGGAACGCACGGCGCAAGTGTTTGGAACGCATCGCGCATGCGCAGTACGCAACAACGTCGCCGTGTTTGTGTTGTGTGTAACATCACTTCCGTAACATTATGTGATGGTTTCGCTGAACTGTATTGCCGAAACTATGTTGGAACGCACGGCGCGAGCGTTTGGAGCGCATCGCGCATGCGCAGTACGCAACAACGTCACTTCCGCACCATCCTGTGATAGGCATCAAACTGTGACACTACATATGCGGGGTCACGTGCGGGGTGAACAAAGATGGCGGCGACGGTACGCCACTTCCTGTCCCAGTGACCCCCCTCCCCCCATGTTTTCAGAGAATAGGACACACATATATATATGAGGAGGATCTGTCACCAGGAAATGGGGATAAATCATATTTATCATACATCCGGGGTGTCTCTCAGTCCTCCATGTTGTTGTCTCGGCTCCCTGCCCCCTCCTCCTGTGAGATCACGTGACTCCCGCAGAGAAGGACATAACGGCTCAGATAAGAGTAGGCGTGATCAGCGTATGGAGGGGGCGTGATCAGTGCATGGGATGGGCGTGGCCTGAGCGGGTGAGGCGGGAACATATCACACTGTCATCACGTGGCTTTGTTACAACTGACGCGTGCACAGCTAGAGCCGTTAGCCTGTGACGTCAGCAGTAGGCGTGGCCTGAGCGGATATATATAGCTGAGGGGGAGGGCGGAGCTCAGAGCGGTGGAGAGCACTAGTGATGGGAAGTCCGGATCTTTTAACTGAATCGGTTCATTTCGAACTACTCAGTGAAATGAACGGATTCAATGAACCGATTCTTCGGTTCTTCGGTTCACTTGCTGAGTCTACTGACAAGCAAGAGAACTGAAGCTCTGACTCAGCCTTCTTAAATGATTAGAATCAAAAGAATGATTCTTCTCAGAAGGTTGGCAGGTCCTGGGAGGTTTTTTTGCATTTAGTTCCTTGCTAGTAGCACAATCCTATTATTCTGTCAGATCAGCCGCGTCATCAATTTTGGTGACACATAAAGCTGTGAAAATGAAAAGCGGATTTTTGTGCATATGATGGGCTAACTACACAGTTAACATTGCTAGACATATTTTTCCGTTCTCTTTACAGCGCATTCACAGGAAAAATGATTGTATTTTACTTCCGCGTGCAGGCGAAGTGTCCACGGTAGTAAAATCCAATCGTTAGGCTCCTTTCACACTTGTGCGACTTGAAAGTCATGCAATTTTTGCCACGATTTTTACCGTGACTTTGATGCGATTTTGATGTGACTTGAAGGAATACTTATGTAATCTTGAGGTCTCTGCCTCAAGTCGCATCAAAATCGTACCAAAGTAGTGCAGTAACTACTTTGAAGTCGCTGTGACTGGAAGACCCACAGATATGAACGGTACTCATTGGAAATCTTGGGGTACGACTTGTCATGCGACTTTGTAGTCCCAAGTTGCATGATAAGTCACACAAGTGTAAAAGGAGCCTCATTATGCACTGTAAAGACTACGGACAAATCTGATAGCTAGCAATCTTACCTGTGAAGTTGGCCCATCAGAATGCAGAAAATACACACAAAAACATGCTTTTCATTTACACGACTGTTTGTGCATCACCGAAAGTCGCAATATTGGCTGCTCCTATAGATCGCTTGATCTGACAGAACACCTGCTACCCAGGTCACTGAGCACAATCCTATACTCATATAATCATATACCAGACCCCATATGCAATAAAGAGAACCTGTCACTTCAACAAACGATCACATAGGGGCTTGTTAAGTGAAAAATTTATAAAATAAAAACTAAAACCATCCCCACCAACCCCGATATCTGCATGTGAATAAATGTTTTTTTTTATCGTAATTATTCCAGTACTTTCAAATAGTTTTATATTGTTCTATTAAAAACTGTTGATTTTTTTCCTATTTTGTCTGTGTTATTTTTTATACCACTATTTAAAAAATGGTCATGGTTGGAGGAATTAAAAAAAATAAATAATAATCTAAGGATCCAGGGGGCATAGAAATCTCAGGACCAGAACGCAGAAAAATATTACCATAAAGCAGGATAAAATGTATTTTTGTGTTATAAAAATTAGACAGCTCTCTCATTCAGTTATATAGCTACTAAATTAGACACATGTCCCAGAAGGCATTCCTGTCCTTCTTAACATGAATATCTTCTTTAGCATAAACCAACTAAATATTAAAGGGTTAAATAATTAATCTGAATGAGGATATCTTCTTATCCTGACTCTGTCCTCTCTGTCTATAAAGCAGTCTGTAAGTGTACTACTGCTAGCTGATCATTGATTTAGTGTAGTGTTCTCTACTGGTGGTGACTCATGGTTCTTTTAGTGTACTGTGTTCTAAAAACTGATATGATTCTTTCACTCGTTAACTCGGTAACTTGTACGATTCTTTAACTCGGTGTACTGTTCGATTCTTTAACTCGGTAACTTGTACGATTCTTTAACTCGGTGTACTGTTCGATTCTTTAACTCGGTAACTTGTACGATTCTTTAACTCGGTGTACTGTTCGATTCTTTAACTCGGTGTACTGTGTACTCCTGGCTCTTGTTTTAAGTTTGTATCCAGTTCCTGAGTGTCGCTGTGCTTAGAGTCAGCTGATTGGTTGCAGGGAGGGGCGGAGCTCTCTCACTCTAGGATCATATTACCACTGCCAGCTCTGCTGCTCTGCTATGTACTGAGTGCAGAGTGAACTGTTTCAAACGAATCAGTTCACTGAAAAGAATCGATTCATCCAGTTCACTAAAAAGAACCGGTTCAAAAGAACGATTCGTTCATGAACTGGACATCACTATTGGACACATGTAAGAGCCTAATAAGATGTACTGTCCTGAGATGCATGTTGCAGTGTACACTGAGTACTGGAAATAAACTTCCATTGTTCCAGACCAGAGTCTTGTGTCTCTCACAACACAGAGGATATAACAGTGGCGACGAGGGTGGGATTTACAAAGTGTCTATCAGTCTGAGAGAGAGACAAAGACATTGTGGATTGTTACCTGGATAAAAGCAATCACAGATCCCAGCAGGAAAATGTCATTGATTGGGACATTAAGTAAATTTGATGGAGAACAGACATCCTGGAGTTCCTGGGTGCAGAGACTGGAACAGTATTTCAGTGCAAATGGCATCCCAGGTGAAAGGCAAGTAGCAGTATTTGTGACAGTGGTCGGTGCTCAGACATATGACACTCTCAGGGATCTCCTTTTTCCTGTAAAACCAGCAACTAAGACATTGGCAGAGCTCCTGACACTGTTAGAGGGTCACTTCCAGCCTAAACCACTAGAGATTGCAGAAAGATTTCGTTTTTATCAGAGGCAGCAGCAGCCAGGTGAAGAAATTAAAGCTTATGTGCTCGCCCTTCGCAGACTAGCCTCTACCTGTTCTTTTGGGGAGTACCTACCTACTGCACTGAGAGATAAGTTTGTCATGGGACTGAATTGTGACTCTAGCCAAAAGAGACTGTTAACAGAGAAAGACCTTACCCTTGCAAAGGCAATTGAGATAGCTTCAATGATGGAAATGGCTGTGAAAGATACAGAGGAATTGAACTCTCAGGGCAGAAGGGAAGAGGTGAAACAGGAAGTTTTCAGAACAGCAGTCAAGCCCACAGTCACAAACTGGAGATACAGACCCCCACCAAGCCGGGGGTCAGCTTGCTACCATTGTGGGAATACAGACCTCCACCAAGCCGGGGGTCAGCTTGCTACCGTTGTGGGAATGCAGACCTCCACCAAGCCGGGGGTCAGCTTGCTACCATTGTGGGAATACAGACCTCCACCAAGCCGGGGGTCAGCTTGCTACCATTGTGGGAATACAGACCTCCACCAAGCCGGGGGTCAGCTTGCTACCGTTGTGGGAATACAGACCTCCACCAAGCCGGGGGTCAGCTTGCTACCGTTGTGGGAATACAGACCTCCACCAAGCCGGGGGTCAGCTTGCTACCACTGTGGGAATACAGACCTCCACCAAGCCGGGGGTCAGCTTGCTACCGTTGTGGGAATACAGACCTCCACCAAGCCGGGGGTCAGCTTGCTACCGTTGTGGGAATACAGACCATGATCACAAAGTCTGCAGGTTTAAGGATCAGACCTGTCATAACTGTGGTAAAACAGGACATCTGAAATGAGTTTGCCGGAGCAAGAAGGTGCGAGATAAACAACCTCTGAACCCCAAGACAAAGACCTATATGGTGGGAAGATATACATCATCATCTGAGTCAGAGGATGAGGAAGTGCTCCACAGTTAAGGCCGCGTACACACGGGCGGACTGTTCGCCCAACCTTGTCCGCTAAGTCTCGCGCATGCTCAGAAAGGATTTCCACGTCGGAAGGTTGCATTGCAGTGTATTGGACGTCGAAATTTTCGATCCGTCGTGCGTGCCGAAACGTCATCGCGCACGGTTTCAGCAAACTGTTCGTCCGTCGTGTGTGGCCATGTCCGTCCATGCTAAGTTTGAGCGGACTGTTTGCCGAAACTGTTGGACGGACAAAGTTGGGCGAACAGTCCGCGCGTGTGTACGCGGCCTTAGACATACATCATATGCATTCAGCACCCTCTGCAATGACTGTAGAGGTAACCATTGAGGGAAAGAAACTAAAGATGGATGTGGACACAGGAGCAGCAGTTTCAGTTATCACTCAGAAACAATGGAGACAACTTCAGACCCGAACAACTGTCCGCCCAACACCAATCAAACTGCAGACATACTCAAAGCAGATACTCCACCCACTGGGTTATGCAAAAGTGCAGGTATTGTACAAGGGTCAGACAAAGAGACTGCCATTATATATACTAGAGAATGGGGGACCCCCTCTCTTTGGGAGAGACTGGATTGCTCACTTTGGTATGCCAGACATCGCTATAAATCCCTGTAACACTGTGACAATTCCATTAGGAGATAATGAGGGATGGGTGGTGTCCCTGAAGCAGCGGTTCCCAAAGATCTTTGATGACCAGTTGGGGAAAATAAAGCATGACTGTGTGAAACTCAAGCTGAAACCCAACGCCCAGCCTAAATTCTTCAAAGCTCGCACAGTACCTTTCGCACTCCGAGCAGGAGTGGAAGCAGAACTAAGTCGGCTGGAGGAACAAGGTGTCATCTCAAAGGTAGAGCACAGCGAGTGGGCATCACCTGTTGTACCAGTGAAGAAAGCGAATGGGGACTTGCGCATTTGTGGCGATTTCCGCATGGCACTGAACTCTCAACTGGAAATAGACCAGTACCCTCTACCCAGAGTAGATGACATTTTTTCCTCTCTTGCAGGGGGTCAAAAGTTCACCAAGCTTGATCTCAAACAAGCATATTTACAGTTTGAGGTCCATCCTTCTTCCCGCAAGTTTCTGACCATCAACACCCACAAGGGACTGTATGAGTACAATCGGATGGTGTTTGGTGTAGCCTCTGCCCCAGCCATTTGGCAACGGAAGATGGATGAGATTTTGGCGGACATTCCTTTCACTCAGTGCCTGTTAGATGACATGTTCATCACGGGACGGACGGACCAGGAACACAAGCAAAACGTGGAGCTTGTGTTGGAAAGACTCCAAGAGCAGGGTCTGAAAGTGAACTTAGCAAAATGCCAATTCATGGTGCCGAAATTGGAGTTTTGTGGCCACCTTGTGGATGCAGACGGTATACACACCACAGAAGCCAAGGTTGATGCCTTAGTCAAAGCTCCTGCCCCAACCAATGTCCAGCAGCTGCGATCATACCTTGGCTTGCTGAACTATTACCACAAATTTCTGCCAGATCTGGCACACACCTTGTTTCCGTTGAACAAGCTTTTGGAGAAACACTCCAGATGGGACTGGTCGGCTGCATGCCAACGCGCTTTTGAAGTCTCTAAGCGGAAGCTGTTGGCGTCACGCATGCTTGTTCACTATGACCTCCAGAAGCCTCTGACCTTGGCTTGTGATGCCTCACCCTATGATCTGGGGGCTGTACTGTCTCACATCTTACCAGATGGGTTAGAAAAACCAGTGGCATTTGCCTCCAGGTCTTTGACAAAAGCAGAAAGCAATTACTCACACATTGACAAAGAGGCTCTTGCGCTGATATGGGCAATTAAGAAGTTTCATCTTTACCTGTATGGTAGGGAATTCACCATACTGACAGACCATAAACCACTCCTTCAGATCTTTAGCCCTGACAAAGGCATCTCCCAGACTACTGCGGCCCGCCTCCAATGCTATGCCCTGTTCTTGGGAGCGTACAGTTATAAAATCCAGTATGGCGGTCATGATGCCAATGCTAATGCGGACGCAATGTCCCGACTGACAGGGAGGTCAATGGACTCCTCTCCACCGGTCAAGAGTTGTGGTTACACCAGCCTGTCCTTCTTGTCTTCTGGGGAGATAGCAGCCCATACAGCCAAGGATACCTTTCTGAAAACAATACTCTCCTGGGTACGGTCCGGTTGGCCTGCAACCGTCACACAGGATTATGAACCTTATTTCTGTAGGCGTATGGAATTAACTGTGGCTGGTAACTGTGTTTTATGGGGAGACCGAGTGATCATTCCACAGACCCTCCGGAGACGCATTCTGGACTTGCTACATTCTGGTCATCCGGGGGGCACACGTATGAAACAAAAGGCCCGAGGCTATGTGTGGTGGCCAAACTTAGACTCGGATATCACAACATATGTGAATGCTTGTGCTGGATGTGCACAAACTGCAAGAGACCCTCCTCGAGGGTGCGTCCAGCCCTGGACTTGGCCCACGGTTCCTTGGTTTCGACTACACTTGGACTTTGCAGGTCCAATCAGAGGACACACCTTCTTGATCATAGTGGACGCCCATTCAAAGTGGCCTGAGGTCATTCCTGTTACTCAGCCAACAACTAAGGCAACAGTTTCCATACTGTTACATCTCGCTGCTACATTTGGATACCCCAGAG